>NW_006159585.1:43747-54124 GCF_000334495.1 Tupaia belangeri chinensis | reverse complement strand
AAAGAGAGCAAAAAAGAAATGGGTATTTTGAGAATTTCTCCCCACGTCATTTTTCCTGCCCTGGCCTCCTACTCTGCAAGGCTGTAGTCCTAATTTTATGTTGGTTCACACTCAACCAACCTGTTCCACACTTACAGCCCCAGCCATCGCAAAGTTTTGTCTTCCTGCTTGCCCTTTTTAGCTGGACCTCAATAGTGTTTGTTCATTTCTTTTGACTGGTTTGATTCAACTTTTTATACACTTTCTCTCCCTTCCATGTTTCCCTTTTCTATATCTTAAACTGTCCATGGTTAAGCTTCATCCCAACCCTGCTTCCACTCATACACATGCCTGGCGTACATAGACTCACCAATGTGTGAGTATGGGCATGAATATTCACCAACATGAGTATGGGGATTCATCATAGCTACTCACCAATCACCTGGGTTCTTACCTATGATAAGATTTAGTTGTCAGTAAAGGACATCCAAACTACTTAAGCACATTTCTTTACCACTTGGTCATTTTAGTTGTCGCAACCACAGAATCACATCATCCTCTGGAAAACCTATAGTTAGGTCATATGTCCACAAGAGTCAAGTTTATAGTCCATACCAATAACAAAGATTGAAAATAGCCATAATCACAGCTTACTGAAAAACAAAAGAGCATTGAGGCTTCATATTAGCAAGACTGAATTCATTTAATGCTGAAAAACCTAGCTGAAAATTCAGAACAAAACTAAAATAAAACAGAATGTTGTTTATATTCACACAATTCTGAGTTAACTTTTCATAAATGCCTGTTTAAGAATTATAGTAATAAAAACATAGAAATACATAGAAAAAATATCTCATTTATCTGAAATGGCCAAGATAGTGGATTAGGAATGACTAAATTTATCATCAATCAAACATTTTTTAGTCATTTATATATAAGTTCATTCCCTACATTTGTTTACATGTTATATTGAATATGAATATATTTAAGCTTGCATTTTAGACTTGCAAGTCATCACTATCAATCAAATTATCTCCTCCAAATACTAATCAAAGTAATATTTTTAATATATGTCCCTCAATTTTGAATATACTTTCTTGCAAAGAGAGGAGTTCAATTTAGTTTAAATTTCCTCTCTTGAGTGTGAACAGGACTTAATGATTAATTTACTACAAATAGAATATAAAAAGAGAAAAATATTAACTTTATAGTAGAGAAACCAAATAAGCATCACTTCAAGCGTGTGACAAAGTTAGTATCACCAGGTATGTCATGTTCATCCCTGGATCCACCTACATGATGTGACAAGAACACTTAAATGACATGGTATTCTTCCCCCAAATTCATTAACCCAGAGTAATCACAGCCAAACAGTAGACAAACCAGAACTGGAAGATATTCTCCAAAATACTTGACCAGTACTCTTCAAATATGTCGAGGTCCTGAAAGACAAGGAAAGATGGAAACACTGTCACGGGTTGAAAAAACTACAAAGTCATAGCAACTAAATGCAATTCGGGATCCAGGTTTCAATTCTGGAACAGAATAAAAGAAAAAAAAAACATTAGTTGAAAAACCGTTGGAGTTCAAATATAGTAAATCACCATTATTGTACCAATGTTAATTTCTCAGGTTTATCATTGTACCATGGTTGCGCTAACATTAAAAGAGATGGAGTAAGAGGCATGTGATGAAGCTGTGTACTGTTTTGCAAGACTTCTGTGTCCAAAATTTCAAAATGAAAAGTAAAAAATAAAACTAAGCAAACAAAGCATCTCTTGTCTTACATCATACACTATGAATCAGCTGAAAATCCAGTACCGTGAACAATTTCTTAACTGCAGGCAGTCAGGACAAGTCTATTTCTTCTGATTCTGTCTGCAAAGGAAGCTGCTGCTATAACCAGTGTATGAAAATTCTGAGATATGTTGGGGGCTTGTAATTAGATGGGATTTTTACAGCTTCCCAGATGGGCTAACAATTCAATCAGGATGAAAAGAAGATATGATCTAAAAATTGACAAACGAATAATAAAACTCATGACTATTTTCTGGCTGGCCAAAATATCACCCAAACAGAGTGATTAAAAAATATTAATAAAGAGGGCAGGTGAGGTTAAGTTGACCTAAAGAAAAATCAAAAAAAGAATGGCAGAACTCTACTTTATCTCCTGAATGGTTGTACCCTCTCATTCTTAGCTTTATTCATGGAGTCCTAGACCGTTTTCCTGAACTGGGGAAGGTTTCAGTTTTTCAGGGCTGAAAATCTAAAAATATTTGTATTTGAAGTGATGGTCACTGAAAAGGCAAACTCTCTTTGGAATCCAGGTTGGCTCTGTCTAAGGTAAGCAGTCACTGAAAAAGAAAGCACTTAGTGACCAATATAACAAATGAACATAGCTGTTATTAGAAGAAGATAGAGTAAAAAAGCAGATGCAGTTAAATACAAAGAATTAAAGGAAACAAGTACTCTGATACTTGTTTAAAGACATAAAAGTAAATCCTAATCAGAACATTCTTAAATCTGATACAGTCATGAAGATAGCTAAACCGCATATGTGTTATAAATATTTCTGTATTACAGAATATAAAGGAGAGATAAAATATAGGCAAGTCTAGCTGGCTTGGTTGGGAAATGAAAATTACCAGTTGCAATTTCCCTTAGATATTGCAATCAGTAAATTAAGTAACAAATTTTAGGGTCTCAGTTTCACATTTAAGTCCACACTATGTAATGTTAGCCTATTTTTTCCATGACTATAAAAAATGATTTTTAATGAGTTCTACGAAGTACCATTTGTATTATTCCCTTTGTATATTGTTGGTGTGGAAATAGCTATTTCTAGAGTTCTCAGTAAAGGTTTTGTTCCTTTAAGCAAATATTCCACTTTACAAACATTTTTGCAAAATGCCTATGTTGAAGATAATGTCCAGTTCAGCCCATTCTTTGATTAGTACACTGTGTAAATAGATGAAGTCCAAAATGCTGAACATTTCTTTTTCAGTTAGGAGGAGAAGAAAGAAGAAAGAAATAAAAACAAATAAAGAAAAAGAGACAGAGAGAGAGTTGGAGAAAGGAAGAAAAGGGGGCATACAAGGAACATAGTCTGAGTTCTTTAGGGGTCACCATGCACGTTACATACGTGTATAGATTAGCTGCTTTCTTACTATATCTTTTATTTGTAATATTAAAACGTTCAGTAAGAGAGGAAGATATACTATGGACCCTTGAATAACACAGGTTTGAACTGCATGAATTTTTTTCAATAAATGCTATAAATGCATCTTCTGTTCCTTACGATTTTCTTAATAACTTTTTCTTTTATCTAGCTTACTATATTGCACAAATATACTATATAAAATATATGTTATACAAAATATATTTTAATTGACTATGTTAATTATAAAGCTTATCGTAGGCTATTGATAATTAAGTTTTTAGGGACTCAAACTTATATATATATATTTTTTTCAACTGCTTGGGGGTAAGCATCCCTAATCCCTGTTTTGATCAAGGGTCAGCTGTACTTTCAAGCCACAAAACTCTACTCCCCAAAGATGAGGTGATGAAAAGTGAACTAAATCTCTAGATAAGGACTATGTCTTCTTATAGAGTCCTAATATATACGATGATCAAAATGGAGTTTAGATGACTGAAATTTGAAAGGTGGGGAAAGATGAAATTCCTGGGCATAAAGTAACAGCACTTGTTTTGTTGTTGTTTTGTGGGTTTTTTTTTTTTTTTTTTTTGAGAGGTTTTCACTATAGGGCGCGTGCGCTGGCCAGACAGAGACAGAAAGCGAGAAATCACCCCCCGGGGGGAATGGCCATGCCACAATCCCTTCTCCTCCATTCTCCTCTCAGGATCTTGGGCACGCACGCACATGTGCCCAGCGTGAGTTTTAAGCCACCGGGTCTGAGATGTGAACCGCGGTTGACTACGTGGGAGTCCAGTGATATAGCCATTATGCTTGTTGACATAATATTTCCATCTAATTTTTTCCCTTTGATAACTATAGGTTATATTAATAGGCTTAATTCATGCACACCTGCACACACACACACACACACACACACACACACACACACATTCTAACATACAATAAAACATTATTCTACCTTGAAAATAAACCAACTGGGGCCAGCAGGTGGTACAGGGTTAAGGTGATGGATTCCCATATAGCCAACTACAGTTCAAGCCTGAATCTGGCTCTCAAATATCACACCAGGTGTGTGTGTGTGTGTGTGTGTGTGTGTGTGTGTGCGTGTGTTCAAAATCTTTTTTTTTCATTTACTTCAATTTCTTTTTTCAAAATTATTTATTTTATTTATTATTATCATTATTATTTTTAAGTTTGCTGTAGGGCATGTGTGCTCACCAGAGAAAGACAGAGTGATAGAGAGAAAAGAGTGAAAAAGCAAGCCACCAGCTCCAGGAATTGAATCACAGTCAGTCATATGCGTGCCCATGTCTTCAGAGATAAGAACGTTCCTTTCTTCTGAGTATAGGAAAGCTATCTTTTACATGAGGGTTTTATGACCTGCTCAGGGGAATATTGGAAAACCTTTTCTCGGTGTTTATAAACTGTTTCATGAGAAAAGGATGGGGCAAAGTTAGACAGATCTTTCCACTTCTGCCATTTTCTCAAATGACTTCAGGTGAAAATATTCAATATGCCAAGATGCCATATTTTGGACCTGAACTCCATCATCTTACTGTCTCAAACCAAAGAAAGTTCTATTTCCTCAAAAGTTCTTATTATGCTTAAATCTATACGATCATCACGTATTGTTTAGAATCTGATCATGGCTAATCCTATGTAAAAATGTTAAACATGCATTGCCAAATCTTTTAGTTAAAGCTACTTTTCTTTCCCTGTATTTGAATTTTTTTAAAAAACCATTTGCAAGGCTTATTTATAAAATTATCGTCATTACTTGACATGAAGGCCATTACATAATAAAGTGCTGAAGCATTCAAGTAAACATGGTCAAAATCACTATAATAATTGGAAATAATAGTGTTAGAAATGAAGACCATGAGAATGAATTGCAATTTTCTTCTTGGAGATAAAATTGTACATGTTTCTCTTTTTTTAAGCAATTAAAAGATAATTTTCATAGCAAAAATTCAGTGTTTTAATTCACAGCTTAAAAAAATAAAAGCCATCACTAGTTTTCCTGATACAAAGGGCAAAGAACTAGCTGCTCCCCTCAGCTCCAGTGAGTTATACCATTAATGCTAGACATCAGACCTAAGAGAGTCATTTCCCATTTAATCTCTCAGGCTTTCCCTTACAATTCCTCCCCTCATTTCCCATTTGAGGCGATATTTTATATTGCTTCAGCTCAACACAAGAAGTTAACTTGGGTATAGAAAATGTTCATTTTTTTTAAATGAAAGTATTTTGCTTAGAAGGACAATTTTAAAAGGATTTGGTTGGATTCAGTGAGAGTATATGCTTTGATATGTTGAAAGAAATCTGCTTCATATATAAGATGAGATGTTTTAGAAAAAATGCAAATGAACTCAGACTGATATATGTTGCATTGAGTATACCTTCAGATGCTTTTTAAAAGGATTTTAGCATGGAAAGAGAGATTCAGAAGGTAGTAGAGAGCCAAGGATTACACAAATACAATCTTAATAAATTTTGTCCTGAAAAATGTGGGAATTATGCTGCTGAAACAAGTTTCATTTCCAGAAGTAAAATCCATTTACTTTAATTGCTTTTATTGCCTATAGGGAAAAAATGACAAGAGCCAACACATATTCTCCCACTTCTCACTCAAGTAAACATAGTAGATATAACACCAAAAACTTTGTTATTGTTGATTTGCCATTAATCTGCACCTCTTGCTCCAGCTTCAGACAACTATCTTCTTTCTCTCCACATAAATTAACCTTTTATGGACGTTTCACAAAAAAGCAGAGGTAAGTATATGGTCTTTTGCCACTGTCCTCTTTCATATGGCATGATGATTTTGAGGTTCACCTTTGTTGTAATTTATGCCAATAGTTCTTTCTTTATTGCTGAATTATATTCTATTATGTGAATATAAAATATTTTGCATTTTTCACTTGATGGACATTTGAATTGGTTCTAATTTGAGACTATTATGAATAAAGCTCCTATAATATCTTTGCATAATCATATGCCTAATTTCCCTGGGATAGGTAGATTACCAGGTATGGTTTTGTTTGGTCATAGTGTATGTTATGTTTAATATTTATGAGACTATCGGTCTTCCAAACTGTCTCATTTAACATTCCCATTTAACAATTTGCCATCAGTGTAAGAAAGTGGTAGGTTTTATTTTTCAATTTTTTTTTATATTTTTATAATCATGTTATTTAGCTTGCAAAGTGAATATTGCAACATGTGTACATTTCTCACTAGTCTTGTTGACAATACTATAAAGTTATCTTCAACAGATAATAACCCATTTCTTTGTCCCATAAATGCTTTGCCTCTTTATTTTTCTTCTTAATGTCCTTCCTCAGACTCCACTCCTTCACCCACCCTCTTCACAAACTGTGTCTGGTGTTCACAACCATTTACTAGGTTTCTATACCCTCTAGTCATTCAGTTTTGGTCATAGAGTGTGGACACTCAGTTTTGGTCATAGAGTGTGGACACTCAGTATGTATTGAGTGGAGACATATGATGTCTGTCCTTTATAGCCTGGCTTGCTTCACTCAGTAGTAAATCTTCCATATTCATCCACTTTCTGTCAAAAGCCAGAGTCTCGTTTTTTTTGTTTTGTTTTGTTTTGTTTTTTTCTTTTCTTTTTTTGGAGAGGTTTTTTGCTACAGCCAGACAGAGAGAGACATAGAGACAGAAAGCGAGAAATCACCCCCCAGGGGGGATGGCCACGCCGCAATCCCTTCTCCTCCATTCTCCTCTCGGGATCTTAGGCACGCATGCACACACTCCCGGTGTGAGTTTTAAGCCACCGGGTCCAGGACGCGAACCGCGGTTGACTACGTGGGAGTCCAGCGACATAGCCATTACGCTAACTGCTCGTTCCCTGTGTCTTGTTTTTTATGACTGAGTATATGTGCCACAGTTTTTCAATGCGTACATCTGTTCATGGGCATTTGGATTGGTTCCATGTCTTAGTAATTGTCAATAATGTCACAATAAACATCAATGTGCAAGCACTTTTCCAATTAAGAATTCTTTTGTCCTTTGGGTAGATACCAAGGAGTGGGATTGCTGGATCATATGGAAGTTGTATTTGTAGATTTCTGAGGAGTCTCCAAATTTTTCTCCACATTGGCTAGACCAATTTACATTCCCACCAGCAGTATAAGAGAGTTTCCCTTTCAACACACCCCTGTCAGCACTTACCATTTTTTGTTTTATTTAATATTATTCATTCTGATTGGGGTTAGGTGATATCTCATTGTGGTTTTGACCTGCATCTCCCTTTCAATGAGGGATATTGAGCATTTTTTCATATGCCTTTTGGATATTTGTATTTCATTCTTAGAGAATGGTGTTTTCAACTCATTCTCCCATCTTTTAATAGGATTGATCATCTTTTTTTAGGACAGCTGCTTCAGTTCCTTGTGTATTCTGGTTATCAGTCCCTTGTCTGATGCATAGCTTACAAAAATATTTTCCCATTATGAGGGCTGTCAATTCACACTAACTACTGAGTCTTTTGCCATGCAGAAACTTCTTAATCTGGTGTAATCCCACTTGTCTATTTTTGAGATTATTGACTGTGTTTTGGAAGTCTTATTTAAGAAGTCTTTGCCTACCCCAATGTCTCCCAGAGTTTCCCCAGTGTTTTCAGGAGTAGTTTTATAGTTTGAGGTCTGAGGGTTAGATCTTTGATCCACTTTGAGTTGATTTTTGTCAATTGTGAGAGGTATGGGTTCAGATTCATCTTTCTGCAGGTAGATATCCTGTTTTTTCCAGGACCATTTGTTAAAGAGGTTTTCCTTTTCTAACTGGATTGAAAAAATTGTCAAAAATCAGTTGGCTGTATGTTTGGGAGTTTATTTCTGGGGACTCTATCCTGTTCCATTGGCCCACCTGTCTGTTTCTTTGCCAATACCATGCTGTTTTAATTACCACAGCTTTTTAGTATATTTTGGGGTTAGGGAGTGAGATGCCACCCACTCCACTCTTCTTGTGCAAGATTGCTTTTGCAATACAAGGTCTTTTATGATTCCAGACAAATTGTATGATTGTCTTTTCTAGATCTGTGAAGAATGTCTCTGGAACTTTGACTGGAAATGTGTTAAATATGTAGATTAATTTGGGTAGAATTGCCATTTGATTATATTAACTCTTCCAATCCAAGAACATGGGATGTTCTTTCACTTTTTTTTGCTTAGTTTTCCTTGTAGAGGTCTTTAACTTCTTTGGTTAGATTTATTCCTAGGTATCTTGAAAGTGGTAGTTTTTCCAAATCCTTACTAATGAGCATTGTTGTCTCTTTGAGTATCACTCTAGTTGCTTGTTTGGTAGTTTTAGTTTGCAATTCTCTAGTTACTAATAACATGTAAATATTTTAGTGTATTTAATAGTCATTCCTTTAACATCTTTAGTGAAATGATTATGTGAACGTTTACCCATCTCTAAGCTGTTGCGTTTTTTTGGTCATGTTATTGATTTAAAAAAATATCTTTTTGTGTTTCTGATACAAGATCTTTACTATTTTTAAATAATTTCTCTCTGTAGTCTTTGTTTATTTCTTCATAGTATTTTTTGATAAAATTCAATTTCTTAATATATTCTTTTTTGGATTGTGCCTTTGGTTGTGTATCTCTTTGTCTAATTCAAGTTACTTAAGATTTTCTCCTTTGTATTCTTTTAGACATTTTACAGTTGTAGCTTTTCATTTAGATTTGTGGTTCATTTTGAATTAATTTTATATATAGTGTGAGATAAAGGTTTAATTTTTTTGTATGTAGACATACAATAATCTAATCATTTTTGGTAGAAAAGACTCTTTCCAGTTGAATTGCCTTAGAACCTTTATAAAAGTCAATTGACCCTAATGGACTCTATTTAAATCTCTGTTACTACTAAGCAATTTATTTCCTCTTATCAATTCTGATTTTTTTTTTACTCATGTTCAGGTTTTATTGCTAGATGTGATGTGTGTTCATTTATAATTTTATATCTTTCTGATGCATTGATTCAATTTTCATTATTACTAATCTTGTTAGCTTTACTGTTGGTCTCACAATTCTGTTACAGTGATTTATACATCTATCTTTATGCCAATACCACATTCTCTTTATTACTGTGTCTTTATGGTAAGTTTTGAAATCAGATCATGTACATTCTTCGCTTATTCTTTATCAAACTATTTCATACATTCTCTATTCTTTGCTTTCCTATATAAATTTTGGAATCAGCTCATCAATTTCTATGACAAAAACCTCAAAATTTTGTTTAGAGATTGACTTATTGATCACTTTGTGGAAAATTATCACCTTGAAAATATTGGGTTTCCAATCTATAGATTTTCTTTAAATTTGTTTATATCACTTTTCATTTTCCTCAGATAAAATTTATAGTTTGCAGTATACAAGTCTTATACAAGTTTAAATGATTCTTATGTGTTTTATTGTAGTTTTGATTTTTTTACAATTGCCAGAGGGTTCTTGTGCTTGGCAGAAAAATAGAGAGACAGAGACAGAGAGTAAGAGGGAGAAGCATCCCCCAATGGGGTGTGACCATGCCATAATCCCTTATTCATTCCTCCACCCTGTTGTGTTTTGAGTAATAAACACACATGAGTCCTGTATGTTTTTTCAAGTTTCCAGGGTCAGGATTTGAACGTCATGGGTGGCCATGTGGGATCCAGCTGACCTTTACCACTAGACCACTGGATTAGCCTATGGTCTCAATTTTATAATATCTTTATACTTATTTATAGGAAACATTGATATTTATACTTATATATTTTTTAAACTTTTCTGATTCCCAGTTCTTCTTTGGTCATTTAAAAATGCTGTTTTCAAATTTCCAATTATTTTGAAATTTCTCAGATTTTTTTAATTGATTGGTTGGTTGTTTATCTCTAAATTAATTTTTGCTGTTAAACTTACTTTGTATTGATTGGTGTTTTCTTAACTTTATTAAGACAGATCATGGGCTAACATATGTTCTCTGCTTGGCAATTGTTGCATGTATACCTGAGAAGATATGTACTAGTCAATCACTAAGTACACTGTTTTGTGTAGATTAGTTACATTGACAAGATTCATATGTTATTCAAGTCTTTAGCATTATTGATTTTTGTCTAGTGGTTCTATCAATTATCGAATATATAGTGTTTAATCTCCAACTGTTACCATTGAGCAATCTGTTCCCTCTTAAACATTTTAACTTTTATTTATTTATTTATTTATTTATTTATTTATTTATTT
>NW_006159585.1:34844-42839 GCF_000334495.1 Tupaia belangeri chinensis | reverse complement strand
GTTAAATCTCCAACTGTTACCATTGAGCAATCTGTTCCCTCTTAAACATTTTAACTTTTATTTATTTATTTATTTATTTATTTATTTATTTATTTTTGAGAGAGAGATTTTTGCTATAGGGCGCTTGTGCTTGCCAGAGAGACAAAAAGCAAGAAATCATCCCCCAGGGGGGATAGCCATGCCGAAATCCCTTCTCCTCCATTCTCCTCTTAGAATCTTGGGCACGCACCCACATGCACCCGGCTTGAGTTTAAGCCCCTGGGTCCAGGACTAAAACCAAGTTTGACTACATGGGAGTCCAGCAATATAGCTATTACGCCATCTGCTGGTCCCCATTTTAACTTTTTTTTTCCCTCATTTTAAGGCTTGTTGTTAGGTGTGGTGTGTATACGTTGTTAGCATCAATACTATCTTTAGTAAGTTTTTACCACATAGAACATTTTATTGGATATTATTATAGACTTTTCAGCTCTCTTATGGTTACTATTTACATAGTACAACTTCTTCCATTCTCTTACTAGTATCTGTTTGTGTCTTAAATATAAAGTGTGTGTTTTTACTTTTTTTTCTTTTTGAGAGATTTTTGCTATAGGATATGTGTGCTTGCCACAGAGACAGGGAGAGACTGAATGACAGAAAGTGAGAAATCACCCCTCAAAGGGGATGGCCACACTGCAATCCCTTCTCCATTCTCTTTTTGAAATTTTGGGCACACACACACACACACACACACACACACACGTGCCTAGCATGCATTTAAGCCAGGACTTAAACCACAGTTGACTACGTGGTAGTCCAACCACTTAATCATTACTTCAACTGCTGGTCCCATAGCGTGCCTTTTTCAAATAGCATATATTTGAATCCTGCTTTTTTGTCAAATACAACAAACTCTATCTCTTTATCAAAATGTTTAAATCATATAATACTCAATATGTTTGATTATATAATAAATATGAATATGTATATTTTCATTATTATTTGTTCCTCTCTTCCTCTTTTAGTGCTTTTTTTAGTTTTCAGTAAATATAGTCTCTTATTCATCTGTGGATTTTTGTTTGGTTTTGTTATTTACTATAGAGTCCATACACTTGCTGGAGAGCCAGAGAGAAGGAAAGCTAGAAATTGCCCCCTCCCCTTGGGGGAGTGTCCACACCAAAATCTCTTCTCTTTCAGTCTCCTTTCCAGATTTTGGGTATGCATGCTTACCTGGTGGGTTTTCAAGCCAGGGCCAAAATTTCAACAGCGGTTAGTCAAGCCTACTTGACTAACTCCCTCCACCTCTAGGCTACATCTTAATAAAATTGATTGCTTTTATTCGTCCATGAAAGAAAAGTCAATATATTTTTTTTTTTGTAAACATGGTTTCCAGGCACTCAGAAAAGTGCCCTAACCCTTCCAGGTTTTGAATCATTCTTTGAATCATATTATCATTTTTTTCTAAACAATGAAACTTAATTCACTTCACCTGAGTCACTTCTAAATGGTTATATAAAACTTCTAATTAGGATCTATTGGCCTGTTTCAACTTGCTACCCATTGAAGGCCAAATCCCCCTGAGTACTATGAGATTGTCAACTGCTGTGTTTAATGACAGTCTTCAAACACTAGCTAAGGGCAGATTGGATCCCAGAGCTCTCAGACTTCATGAAGGGTGGAGGAGAAAGCATCAGTTGGTATAGAAATTACAATCCTAATCACTCACAAACTTTAAAATTATGTCCAAAAGCATTATAGTTTCAAATGCTAGCAGAGTTTCAATGCTCTTCTAAATGTTTTGATATCAATGATGATGATGATAAGAAAGAAAAATGAACACACGGTGATGATAAAGAAAAGATAAAAAGAACACACTCTTGTTTTTTCAGCAGTCTTCCACCCAAGTTTTTCCGCTGAATGATTTTTTCACAAAAGTATATTGAATATTTTCCTCTGAACATTATCTCCTAGGAAATCTAGTCTGAAAAAAAAGGAATGCCAATGTCAGTAAATTGACACACTATTTTACTACTTTTATGACCTTATTAAAATGAAAGAGTGGTCAGCAGGTGGTGTGGTGGTTAAGCACTAGACTCCCACATAGTGTAGCGTGGTTCAGGTCTAGATCAGTAGCTTGAAAATCACTCCAGGAACATGCATGCATATCCTAAATCCCAAGATTAGGGATGAGGAAAAGGGATTGTGGTGTGGCCATTCATCTGAAGGAGTTATTTCTCAATTTCCCTCTCTGTATCTTTCTGTCTCTCTCCAGTGTGTATGAACACCCTACAACAATAACAACAAAAAACAATAAATAAATGAGTGTCACTGTTTCTCCTATTCTATATTAGTATAATACTATATCTTATTGGATTACCCTATTACATTCTCACAACGTAGTAATTCTGCAACCCTAGATATATCCCCCCTCGCACACACACACTAAGTATTTCTTCAGATGATTCTCCAGTGAACCTGCTTAGTGTCCTCTAAAATCAACTCAATTCTGATGCTCTCTATTCTGATGCTATCTGCCTAGAGAAAGCATCAGATCCCTTGGGGTGAGAGCTCGGTCTCACAAGGCTGTCCATTACTTCAGGTTAATCACAAACAAAGCTATGGTCAGTGCATCTGATCCACCAGCTATAAATTAGAGTTCCCACAAGCTCTTCCTTGGGTTCAGTTGATTTTCTAGAGCAGCTCACAGATCTCAGGTTAACATTTTATTTACATTTACTCCATTTATTATAGAAGATATAAAAAAATACAGATGTACCAACAAATGCAAAAGATCCATAGGGTGTGGGATGAGAGAGGTCTCATTTTCCACAAACCTCCATGTATTCATCTGGAATCCCTCAAAACTCAGTTTTTTGGGCTTTTTAAGGAATCTTCATTATGTAGGCACAATTAAATCATTGGCCATTGCTTTATTAACTCAGCCTTCAGCACTTCTCTCCTTTCTGGAGAACAGGGGTGGGACAAAAAGTTCTAATCCTCTCATCAGTTCTCCGGGCAAATAGCCCTATCTTGAGGCTACCTAAGGATCCCAGCCACCAATCATCTCATTGACTTATAAAAGACACATTTATCGCTGCAGAAGATTTATGGAGCTTTATATTGAGGAATTAGGATAAAAGCAAAATATATATTTCATAACATCATGATTACATAGTGTATCTTCTCTCTCTTCCTCCTTCCTTCCCCCTCTGTTTGTTACCTATGAGAAAAACAACATCACTTTGGATATACAACAAATCACTTAGACATGCAATGTGCAATATACCTACTTAACAAATTCATTTAGGGTTTAGTGCTCTATACATCTGAACAAAGGGAGACTAGGTTAGTATTGACGATAACTATAGCAGCTACTTGAAAATTCCATTAGTTGATATTTTGTTTTTCGTGGAGATTGGGTGTATATTTTTCATTTTTCTTAATACCTTTTAAATTTTGACCACCTTCTATAACATTAGTCCATTAGTTAACTTTCTCCATGTTTGAAAATTTGGCTAAAAGAAAAGTTGATGCATTATGAAATGGTATATTTGAAATATACTTGAAACAAAATTCACATATAGAAAAATATGTGGTTTTTTTCCCCATCCCTGCTTTCTGCTCTTAAACTCAAAATTAGGGCAAAGACTTGAATCATCCTAACACAAATATATTTTTGAGGTAGACTGGATTGAGCTTACTAAATTATTTTGCATTTAAACTTGAGGATTCTATCAGCTATGGTGATGCATCTTTCACTTTGGGTTTTGGATCTCAGAAATGCCTTCAATTAAAATTATAAATAGAGAAGTAAGAGTACTCACATTTTGCTCCCTATGTTACATGGGTATACGGTTACATGAGAAAAAACTCATGACACTATAATTCCAGTAAGACACAACTCTTTATTAATTAAAATTGCAATAAAGTTCTTTCTATTCATTCCACCTTTATTTTATATGATGTTTCTATTATTTTGCTAATTCCAGACAAACCTCTAACTCATTTTTTCTTTAGGATTCTTAACTTTCATTATAATATTCCAACACCCTCCTAGACTAACATTCTTTCCATACCAGTCACTCTAAGTTCCTTCAACATGGGCTGTCATCTATTGCCCATCTGCGACATGATAACAATAACCATGTGCACATAAGAATGTAACTTTAGAACCCGAGTCAAAATTTTGGAATGTAAAGGTGGTTTTCTGTATGCTATATTATTTTAGTGCTAGATTATTTTATGAAAAGAGAAAAATGGAGGTTCAGATAGATCAAATGATTAGCAATTACATAATTTGCAAAAATCTGGACTATGACTAAGAATTTAGACTTATGTATCCAATTTCTAGTTAATTTTTTTTCTTAGAGTATAGTTTTCTTACTTCTAAGGAATCACTCTTCACCCTGTTGATATAGTTATAACGAGAGTGAAGATGACTTCAAGATGTCAAAAGACAAAAATAATTTATTTACTGTCACTGAATCTAGAAAAGGAGAGATATCTTGACATACCATATCTTGACATTATTTATATTGTAGACTAGAAATACAAATCAAATAATTGAGTAGAATGAGGACAGCAATCTCTAGTTAGTGGTCCCTGAAATAAAGTGTTTTAGGACAGAGATATACCAATTTATTTATATATTTATTTATTTATTTATTTTGGAGAGGTTTTTGCTATAGGGCGTGTGCACTCGCCAGACAGACAGAGAGAAAGACAGAGAGACAGAAAGCAAGAAATCACCCCCCAGGGGGGATGCCCACACCACAATCCCTTCTCCTCCATTCTCCTCTCAGGATCTTGGGCACGCACACACATGCGCCCAGCGTGACTTTAAGCCACTGGGTCTGGGACTCGAACCGTGGTCAACTACGTGGGAGTCCAGCAACATAACCATCACGCTAACTGCTGGTCCCAATGTACCAATTTAAAGATAGGGGAAATCTTTATGATAGAAAAGAAAATTATAAAACTTATTTCCATTACCTTTCTGTATAATATACATAATAGTAGATAGATAGATAGATAGATAGATAGATAGATAGATAGATAGATAGACAGACAGCTATAGCCCTACCTTGCTTTTAGGTCAACTGGGGATCTGCACCAGTGATTGACAATGTGGCTTCCAGCACTACATTTTAGTCACTACTTGTCTCCACCACCAAGGCTTTTTTTTTTTAACAAGGAATGTACTAATTATGAGAAGTCATTTGGCCATTTATAGTAAGGATTTCCAGAGGTTGATGGAATAACCTAATTATTTTGGCAAAAAATAAAAAAGAAGTGACTACAGTCCTGAAACATTCTGAGTAGAAGACCTTACAAACTCATTCCTCTCAAATGAGGTGATAACACATATAAAATCAGGTACATGCCACCATGACAACATGGCAAGCACCAAAAAGATTTGCCAGGTTTCTACAGTTAGGTGTGTATGTGTGTGTGAGAGAGAGAATTTGATTATATTTTCTAATTAACTTTTTTGTCCATACTATCTATGAGATTTGTATAACATTTATCTAACTCTCATAAATAAATATATACCAGGTATAGCATTTAAGAAAAAAATAAAATTTGTATAAGATTCTCATTCTGAACTCATTGTGCAGGCATCAGGAGAGGCAGAGGTTACACTGGCAATTTCATGTAGATACTCCCAAAGGAAAGAAACAAGCAGGCAGGGACCAGCCATTAGCGTAATGGCTTTGTTGCTGGGCTCACCAGTAGTTTTTTTTTTCCTCTACCAGGTGGCTTAAAACTCACACCAGGTGCGTGTGCATGCATGCCCAAGATCCCGAGAGGAGAACGGAGGAGAAGGGATTGCGGTGTGGCCATCCCCTCTGGGGGGTGATTTCTCACTTTCTGTCTCTCTGTCTCTGTCTGTCTGGCGAGTACATGTGCCCTATAGTGAAAACCTCTCCCCGCCCCCCCAAAAAAAGAAACAAGCCAGCATTCAGATAACTTGGCCACTCGTGTTCTTTTCCTGCCCTCATTTTTGGCTTCAATGAAAGTGAAAAATGGCTTTTTTATTTCAGAGAAAGTATTGCCTGCTATTGAAGAACAATCAATATATAGAACTTGGAGAAGGGTTTGTTGTTCCTCACATGAATGAACTAAAATCTACTTTTAGAATCATTTTCCCTATGATACTGTTTCTGATTTCAATGGCCTAAATATAAAGCCTTTCTTTGGAATATGACTCATTTGGAGCCAATGTTCTAAAGACATATGAATACGAATGGCATTGAATAATTTAATGGGGATGTGCAAAGCAAATAGAGCAGTTCAAGTCCTTGCCAGTCGAGTAGAGGAAAACTGAACACAAGAAGCTTAATCTGCACAAGTAAACTGTCCTGCTCAAACACGTACAGAAAGAAGCAGACGATTAGCCAGCGGCCGCTTTTTATATATAGCAAACAAACCCAATTACATGGAGAGGAATATTCAAGCACGGCATAAAAAGTTATCAGAGGGCCTGCAGAGATTCCCCCTGGAGCTTCCAAGCACAGATTCAGTAGCCAGTAATTTCTACTTTCTTAGATAATGTGCAAGGACCATGGTGCTGATTAGCCCTTAAATCACACTCTCACAGGAAAAGTAAAGCCTTTAATTTCATTAACGGGCAGAAATGTGTCCCTGCTTTCTTCTCTTTCACCTTCAACATTTCCCTGACAGCTTCGAGACACTGTGTGAAAAAGCATGACTGTGTGTCTGTATGTCTGTCAGTGTAAAAAACGAGATTGAAATTTTGCTTCTCTGAGATCTATAGTAAGACTCTTAAATTAGTAAGAAAAGTTTTCCTGTTAGAGACCATCTGAAGTCAGTATTTCAATCTGAGTGATGTAAAGAACTGTATTATGTTTCTATTATCATCCATAGCTGATCTCTCAAAACCTACTGATAGCTAAGTTCTCTGCTGTCTGAATGGCAAAATGACAGTGACAGAGAGGAAAAATGATGTGAGTTGTTGACGTGTCAGTCTTTATTAAATTGACTGGGGGCCTCTTGAAAGAAAGTGTGTGCTTTGGTTAGGCTTTTGCTTTGAATTCATGTTTTTCTTTGAGTTTATCCACCCATTTTTTTTTTTTTAATGAGAGAGGTAGAGACAAAGACAGAGATGAAGAAACAGACACCTTCAACAAGGGCCCCATGTCATAGTCCATCCCCAGTCTCAGTTAGCCTGGATCATGGGCATACTCAGTGAGGTCCTGAGGCATGAACACAAGGCACTCTCTTGTGTGTCTATGTGTATCATTACTGTACCACAACCTGGCCCCTCATATTCTGGTCCCTAATAATCATGATGTTTGGTGCCAACTAGATACTTGGTACAGCTGTATTTTTAGTACTCACAATTCAAAGACAAAAGAAGTGCTCAAACATAAAAGTAGAAGAATACATCAAAATAAAAAAAATTATTTTTCCTACTGAAACTAAAAAATTGTTAATATTACAATTATGGATGCAATCAAAGATGAAGAGAAAAAATAGAGAAATAATTATGGCAAGTGAGACAAAAATTTACTCATCTTAATATGTGATGAGTCCATGTAACTTATAACATCTTGGTGACATGAACAAATAATCATCAGGGGAAATAAAAATAAATACAGAAATCATTTAATCTCACCATCAATAAAGTACCATTTTCATTTTTCAAGTTAGAATTACTATCAATTGATATATATCAAGTTGACACACCATCAACTTACATACCAAAACTAGCATATGAACAAACATAAGGGAAAAGGTGTGACATTTATGTACAATTAACAGAAATAACTATGGGCATCGGATATGATATATAACCACTTAGCAATGCCAACTGTGATCTATAAATAGAATAGCTCTTTTGGTTTCCTCAGTTCTTAGTATATTAACAGACATGTTCATTTTCTGGACATAAGGATAAAAGCCTTTTTCTTGAACAGAGAATGATATTCCTTCTTTTTCTGATTCCTCTATTTTTCTTATTTAAGTATATGTAAGAATGTATATGTGTGAATG
>NW_006159585.1:0-15954 GCF_000334495.1 Tupaia belangeri chinensis | reverse complement strand
TATATAGGCTTCAACGATATATCTGCTTTTCTTTCCTCACACTGAAGTTGGTCCAATTACCTGCATCTACACAGAGCATTACTGAGCACTCAGTTCAGGAAAAATAATAGAGTGAAAACATATATCAAGCCAGCCCTCTGGAGTTTTCATGGTCTACTTCATTGCTGGAAGCAAAGATGGATAAAAGTATTTACCTCTTAAATGTTTACCTAATACTGTATGAAGCACTGACCTTAAGTGGTCTTTACAGCTCATAGACCACACACACAAAATTATGAATGAGCAATTTTTATTCCCCTGAAACTAATGGTTCTGGCACACTCTCCTCCTCTTCTAGAGGATTGCAAGCAATATTCTCTGGTGAAATTACTATAATTCATAGATGGAAGTGACCAGGTTTCTGAATTTAGGCTTAGGTGGGGGGTGTAAAGAAAAAATAACAGAGAAAAACTGTCAGAGTTTATTAGAAAAGACTGATTGTGTTGACTATGGACTCTAAATTTGACCTTGAGTAATCACTCAACTAGCAAACATTCAATAAGTTTGGGTCTAAACCCAAACTCCTTCAAGTGCCAAGCAAGTAAAGTAAATGAGCCAAAGTATAGTAGGAAATCTGTGCTGAACCACTGGTAAATATTCCATTTACAGATACCAACAGTTACTCAACCTTCTTTTTTTTCTTTTGTCTTTCCTATAAGAAAATAGGCCCAGTGATGACATAATTTCTGATTTTTTTTTAAAGATTTTTGTCTTAGGGCATGTGCACTCATGGGAGAAAGAGAGACAAGACAATAAGATGGAAAGTGAGAAATTACCCCTCCCTGGGGAGGAGGGAAGGAGAAAGAATGGCCACATTGTAATTCCTTCTCCATTTTCCTTCTGGGATCTTGGGCATGTACCCACATGAGCCCTGTGTGAGCTTCAAGTCACCAGGTCCTGGACTCAAATCTTAGTCGGTCATGTGAGAATCCAGCAACACAACCACTATGTCCTCCGTGGGCCTCCATAACTTCTGATTTTTAACAGTAGTCAGAAATCTAAACACATATCTAACATTTCTATTAAAGTAATTTTTGAAAATTAATTTAAAAAAATATGTACCACAGGCTAAAGAAAATGTGTGCTGACGGAAAACAGCTCTGAGCTTGCATTTCCAATTTTGGGGTAAAAGACTGTGGTAGACATTAGGAGTGATAGTTTCAAATGTAAGATTTGTTGCTTTCTTAGACCAGCAGATGGTACGGAGTGAAGACAGCTAGATCCCGCATGGCCAACTGTACCATTCAAGTCTCGAACCTGACGTCCTTTTTGTTTTGTTTTACATTATTCTGTTTACCTTACAAAGATTTTAGTAGGCATATTTTAAACAGTTTTTCCCAACATTTATTATTATTTTAATCATTATTATTAATATAGTAACAAGACTATTAGCTCTTATTGTTGTTAGAATTACCATTACTTCAGAGAGTGAGAGTAAATTAACCAGAGAGTATTTTCTCAAAACAAATCTGATGTAGGCTGACCCCTGAGAATATGATTTTAGTGACTTCTAAAATCACTTAAGTCACAGTTACTAAATTTTCACCAGATAAACTTCAGCATAGGTCATGCCATGTTCTGGTCAAATGTTGCTGCTGAATTTATTAAGCTTGGCATCTTTTGTAAAATAGTTTATCCAGACTCCTCAGTAAAAAATGGGCCAGGCACAGGGCTCAGAGCAAAGTCATCTATGAGCCACACGTATTTTTTTTTTTTTTTTTTTGCAGCTACTTTAAATTACTTTTGTGGCCCCCCGTTTTTTTTTTTTTTTTTTTTTGCAGCTACTTTATTTGAGAGCTCTAAGAATCTTTTAATGAAAGAAAATCTACAGAATACTTTAAAAAACCTTTTTTCCCTCTGCTTCTTTCTGCTCTCCTTTGATCTTCTTTGCTTCTCATGTTTCCACATATTTTTTTTTCTTCTTTCAACCTATGGAAACAGTAATGAATACTTATGAGAGGGAACTTAGATTAGCTTAGCTTAGGCTAGCTCAGGACTTCATTTTTCAGGAAATTAGTTAAGAGAACACAGTCTGATGAGCTCTTGGGTGAACACTGGGTTGGGTTTGTGTAAGAAATTCTGGAATTGTGATCAGAGAATAGAGCCTTTCATCCCTGAATGTCAATCTTCAAGAAATGAGAAGGGTAAAGACCTGTGTAGTTATTTGGTCTAATTAGCTAATCTCTTTCCTTCTCTAGTTATTCACTAACAAGTCAAAAAGCTACGGTACTTAGCTAATGGGCCAGTATATGTCATCTTTTAAAAATAAATAAGAAGATTTGATAATTGAGAAATAACACTATAGAGCAGATGTATAGAAGATAGAAATGTATAGTAAGTGGAAATTCAATTAAAATTATAGGTTAGAATAGATTATATGTTAAATTATTTTAGAAATTTAGAGACTTACAAGGCATAGTTATGCCAGTTTGTTATATTTTATAATAGCTCATATTTATCAAAATTTTTATTTGATTTATGACAGGAACTGTTCTAAGCAATGTATGTTTGTACATGGGTGTGCATACATGTATACAAATGCATAAATTTAAGACTCAATCCTTTGAGTTAAATATGAT
The DNA here is from genome assembly GCF_000334495.1 of Tupaia belangeri chinensis. Classification (NCBI taxonomy): domain Eukaryota; kingdom Metazoa; phylum Chordata; class Mammalia; order Scandentia; family Tupaiidae; genus Tupaia; species Tupaia belangeri. The sequence continues at coordinate 13,336 of NW_006159585.1, read as the reverse complement.
TTTTACTCTATACAGCTGAGCACATACAGACTATCTGACTTAAAAAGTTGCTCAGCGTCACACATTTAAGACTTCAAGGAGCTATAATTCAAAACAATTTATTCCTACTTCCGGTTTGAAGGGCACCCAGGATATGTTCATCAGTGCAGTAAGACATGGTGCTAAAAATTATTGCCACGAATGAAGAAGTTTACTTGGAGTTCCCTCAGAGCAGCCACGGCACATCACACAGAGGTCTACACAGGGAAACATTAAGGTCAGTTAGGAGTCAGAAAGAACAGAGGGAGAACATGAGCAAGAGACCTTGTTGTGGGTTCTGTGGATGGTTTTAGCCAGGTAATCTGGTTTAGGATTGGCTAGTTTCAATAACTACTGCAGACTATGGGGCCAAGAGGCTGTACTTAGTATCTGATAAAGGCCCTGCAGTGATTAGGGCAGGTGTATACAGCTCAGAGTGTGAGGTCTCTAAAGAAGAGACAGTGGAGTGTGGGCCCTGGGTTGGCTGGTTTGCCTTTTAAAATCATTCTCAAAGATGTTTGTAATCTTTTTTTTTTTTTTTTCTTAAGAGAGAATTTTGCTATGGGACATGTGCTCTCACTAGAGAGACAGAAAGCGAGAAATCACCCCCCAGGGGGTTGGCCACACAGCAATCCCTTTTCTTCCATTCTCTTCTCAAGATCTTTGGCATGCACACACAAGTGCCCAGCATGAGTTTTAAGCCACCAGGTCTGGGACTCAAACCACTAGGTGAGACTAAATGGGAGTTCAGCCATATAATCATTATGCCATGTGCTGGTCCTAGATGTTTGTAATCTTGGAAGAATTGACTAACCTGGAAAGAGCAGTCATTCTGAGGTCACTGAACCTTGATGTCAAAACACAAGAACACAGAAAAGACAGGTTTAACAGAGTTTTCATGTCCAACATCTCCTCTGCTGTAAACTTGTCACATCAAAACCCACTGTTGGGCCTCCCAGTAGCTTGGTGGCTGAGATGGCTGGATCCCACAAAACTGACTGTATGGTGTAAGTCCTGGACCCAGCATTTGAAAAACATGCTTGACATGTCTGTGTACAAGCCCAACATCCGAAAAAAGGAAAAGATGGAGGAGAAGGGATTGTGGCATGACCTTCCTCCATGGGTGGTAATTTCTCACTTTCCCTCCCTCCTTTTCAGGGAGTGCACATACCCTCTAGCCAATTTTTAAAAATGAAAATTGAAAATAAAAACCAAAACCCACTATCTTTGCCTTATTCGTCAGTGCTTCCTTGGTCTTTTAAAGAAATTTCTTCATTTTAATAGAAAATTTTCTTGTATCATTTAAATCTACCTAGCTGTGACTTTATGTTGAGAAAGTCTTAAATACATGGAACATATAAATTGTAAACAAAATAATATGCATTGAAATGACACAAATATTTTGCATGTGCATATGAGAAGTCTTCAAAAAGATCATAGAAATGGTACGTTATGAAAAATTCTCCATGGATGTCTATTTTTTGCACAAAAATAAGCTTGTGTTTTAATTCCATTCTTCCATGAACTTTTTAAAGCTCTCTCATATTTGTTATTTATAAGTTTGTGTATCCATTATTTTAATTGAAAAATGAAAAAATCATAGGAGACAGGACAATTTTTTCACTTCAAATTTTCTAGTTTCAGTATAATATCCAATTAAAATGATCAATTTCCTTTATAATGTCAATTAAAACTTTGATCTTTCAGTGACTTAGATTCATTGTTACTCAAAAAGACATTCCCATAATAGTTGAAATATTGGGCTAGATCAGTAATTTTTCCAAAGAATTTTCTGAAAATACTTTATGCAAATTATCTTGCTCAGTAATTTATTATATAAAACATATAATAATAAAATTATTCGTTTTGGTTTTTAGGTTTTTGCCATAGGATACATGCACTCACCGGAGAGAGACAGAGACAGAAGGAAAGTGTTAGTTTGCTATAGGGTGCATGTGCTTTCTGGAGAGAGACAGAGAGGACAAGACAGAGAAAGTGAGAAAGCAGCCCCAGGGGATGACCATGCTACAAATCTTTCTCCTCTTTTGTCCCCTCAGAATTTTGGTCATGCACTTGTACTTGTCTTGTGTATTTTTCAAGCCACTAGGTCTGGGACTCAAACTGTGCACTCGGTCATGTGGGATCCAGCTGCCTTAACCCTATACCACCTGACTGGGTCATAACACACTAGCATACTAATATTTATTATCCAAACTAAATTGTCATTCAGAAAGCCTTATTTTGTCAGTTTTTAGTAAGTTTGCATTACTATTTTCAATTATATCTACTAAATTTATACATTCTAGAGGACTTTAAAAGTTTATGAAAAAAATGGGATTAAATTATTAATTTGTTTTGGCCTAAAAAGTCACAAAATTCCTGTATAGTTTTTCTCATCATATGCACTTACCATGAAGATTTATTGAAAACTCATCATTTTTATGAAACCAAATCTGGACATTCTTTCCTTCAGTATTCTACCATGACAATAACAGTACTCATGAAAGAGTTTTAAGTATAGAGTGAAATATCTATGCAAATTTCTATCTGGTTATCTTAAATAAAAATATAATGAAGTATTAGACACTGAATTTTAAGCATTGATTATGAATTATTTCTCACCAAAGAATTAGGAAAATATTTAACCAAGTTGGACTTTTTCCAGTAGATTTTCTCCTATTGTTATCCAGGTAGGGTATCAATGGCTGACGCTCCCTAGGGTTTCTATGTTGATCCAAGCTGGGAAGATCACTTGGTACATCAATTGGTGAGAATTGTCAGTCAATGCTGTTTGCAGTCTCTGAGTTCATTCTTTACTTAGTGAATGGCCACCTTCTGTTTCTCTAGTTTTTCCAACCACTGTCTACTGTGAAGTAGAATTTAAAGTTGGTCCTTCCTTAATATTTCTTTTTTTCAAATAATTATTTTATTTTATCTTTATTTATTTATTTATTTTAATTTGACCAGAGAGGGACAAAATGAAAGAGAGAGAAAGAGAAAGTGAGAAAGCAAGTCAGCAGGTCTTGGACTTGAACTGTGGTCAGGAATGTGGGAGTCCAGAACCCTTAACCACCACGCCACTTGCTGACCCCTTCCTTAATATCTCAAATCACCAGGTCTGGGATTCAATCCATGATTGGCCATGTGGGAGCCCAACACTTTAACCACTTCACCATCTGTTGGCCCCTCCCTGAGATGTTTTGCTCCTCTCTAACAATTTCTGTAGATAGATAAGATTGTGGATAAATCAATCTGCATCATTTTTCTGCTTTTCTGTCTTTCTATCCATCTCTCTCTTTTCATCCCTTCCTGTCTTTGCTGTATGGCACAATACTTAATTTTAGAACAGATTGTAAAAACCCTTCACTTTTTGGAAAGGAAGATGTCTTTGATTATCCTTCTCCCCTCATATTCGAAAAGACATTCTCATCTAACAAAAGTCATAATTATTAGTTCTATATATTCTTCTCAATCTTCTCCTCTGTTATACCCTGGAATTTACTGTTGAAATGTACTGTATCCTTTGGCATATAAACTACCTTTTCCTATTCCATTTATGTTGTTCATGTTAAGTTCTCTGAGATTTTCTCTCTTCAGAGGAGATAAAACTGTGGCTCAGGAGCTAGCTGGTGGCATGGTGGCTAAAGCAGCTGGATCTCACATGGTCCACTGTGCAGTTCCAGTCCTGGATCCAGTGTTTTGAAAAACATACTGGATATGTGTGCATGCATACATAATCTCAGAAGGGGAATGGAGGAAAAGGAATTGTGGCATAACAAACTCCAATGGGAGATGCTTTCTCGCTCTCTCTCTCTCTCTCTCTCTCTCTTTCTCTCTCTCTCTCTCTCTGTTTTTCTCTAACAAGCACACGTGCTCTCTCACAAATTAAAATAACAATAATAATTAAACTTAAGGCTCAGAGAAGTTGTCATTTTCCAAAGCCTTTTATCCTGTCCACTATTGACTTCACTCAAATGTTTATACCAAATATGATTTTGATGGTTAGATCAGTACCACTGACCATTTTCAGCTTGAAGTGTACTTCTAGCAAGAAAAAAGTATGATCTTGATAAATGTAGGTGGAAGATGTATATAGCAGGCACAAAATAGAAAAGCGTAAAGTTAGGATGAGGAGATGGATACCATGAATAGAGGAGAAAGCTGAGTGGTTCAATCTTGGTGGACTGCCTCTAAGAGAAAGGGTATGGCTGAAGATGCTTCTTTTCCAGCTGAACAGTGGCAGAGCTCTGAAATCAACAATGAGGCTGCTGACTTCACCTGACTATGCTGTAGTTTCGTGTATATAGAAGTTGTAAGGAGGAAAATTTTGATGAGAGGAACACACAAGCGCCTGGGAAGACAATAGTTAAATGGGAGTCATAGAAAAATGATCAGAACCTGAATTATAGGTCCTGTTGAAGAAACTAAAAAGATCATGTGGATATTTTTTGTTTCAAGTGCACACTACCTATAAAAAGCATAGGAAGGGAAATGAGCCCTTTTTAAGAAGCTGATTAAGTCCCCCCTGCCAACATGCTTGGTCGGCCAATGATCTGCCCTTTTTATTGCAGCTTTTAATGGCACCACTTCAGTTTATCAGGGAGCACTACACTTTATGTTTGTGTGGTCATTTTAAGTGCCTCTTCCCTAAACACAGTGTGTTTTATACTCTTAGCTACCAAAGGGGTTGCTCCCTGGCAGCATTTCTTTTCATAAGTCATTTAAAAAGTGCTATGCATCATTTTATGACAATTTTACAAGGTTTTTCTAGGTGACCATAGTTGTCCCCTGAAGATATAACTAATGATTTTGCTTTCTAATCTTCAAATTTCTGTGGATTCACATTATAATAAAGCCCATAAAGCTCTTAAGGTTTGTAATGAAAGTAATCCTGGTGTTTTAGTAAAAAAAATAAAATTCCAAATGTCAAGATAGAATTGGGGGACATTACATTATGGCCATGTTAAAGTTCCACAGATTTTTTGGCAGGATGCTGGTTGCATCAAATTCATAAAATCATGAATTATCATGAGGTAGGCAAGGTGAAGATAAATGATCAGGGAGCAGCAACTAGCTCCTTAGAGGAGAGTGGTAGGTCAAATCTCATTCATTGTGTCTGTAATGCAAATAGAAAGACCATGATGCATTAATTACTATGAGATTCTACTTAGCTTGCCAATTACTATTTTTTTTTTTTGAGAGGTTTTTGCTCTAGGACGCAGGCGCTTGCCAGACAGACAGAGAGAGACAGAGAGACAGAAAGGGAGAAATCACCCACCAGGGAGGATGGCCATACTGCAATCCCTTCTCCATTCTCTTCTCAGGATCTTGGGCACGTACGCACATGCGCCCAGCGTTAGTTTAAGCCACCAGGTCCGGGACTCGAACCACAGTTGACTATGTGGGAGTCCAGCGACATAGCCATTACGCTAACTGCTGGTCCCCTTCTTTCCAATTACTAATCATTTTTTTCAAAAATAATTCTATGTTTATCTAAATATATAATGGCATATCAAGCTCTATGCTAGGCACCATGAAGTATGCAAAAGCAGTTTATAGCTGAAAATATAAACCTACTTAAATTATTGAAAATTCAATCATGGAAAGTAGAGAACAAAGGAAAAATAGATGCAATGTTAAGTTGAATATGATTGACAGGAAAAGGTACAGATATTGATCAAAATAAATATGTATTTAGGTTGCTGGTAAGCTAAAAATTGTTACTATCTTTGGCATATCACTACATTTTAACTCTCACATTTTAAAAATAAAAAACAGAAGATTGGAGGTATTTATTCCAAAAGTCTAAAAAGATCTTTTTCAAATGTTAATATTTATTTTTCCCTTCATACTTAAAATTATAAATATAATAATATGGATATATAAACACTGTTACTAGATTAATATTCGGTTACCTGTAAACATGGTTCAGAACTCTAATATGGAATAGCTTAGTTCCAGACTCTATAATAGGATAAATAAATTACCCTCAGTAAGCAGAAATGGGTAGTTCATATTACATACTTGATTCAAGTACATGAAGTTGATTTCTACCACTTCAAACCACATTCATCCAGTTTCATAACAAATGACAGTAAGAATGCGTATGGTTGAATTTCTTTCTTTTCCACTGTTTAATAAAGTATCCAATGGCTTAGGGTCATTCTATTGAAAACAGACTTTGTGAAGGAATCTGTTGACTAACTTAAAGGTAACCATTGAGATTATCTTTAGTGGGTGAAACTGAAGAGTTAGAGTGGCTTGCCTGGAATAATCAAAAAGTTTAGTAAACTTTTAGTAATTAAGGTAGTAATGCAAAACAGCTTTTAAAATAAGGCAGAACTGAAAGGGTACTACAAATGTCTTGAAAATAGTGTTTGTTTGTTAATATGTGAGGTAAAATCATTTGCACATTTGTTTCCCTAAAGCAACCTGTGGTTATTTATATCTCTAGAAGAATCTAACAGTTTTTTTTTTCCTTTTGTTTTGTTTTTATCATTTAGAAAGACACTGAAGTAGTACAATGAGCCTTTGAAATATCTTTCAGTTTTTTAATGTGAAAAGGGATATTTTATCTCAATTGCAGCACAAGTACAGAAGTTAGGATCAACATTATCCACAAATGATCACCCCAATATTGTAGAATCTAAGAAATACTGAGGTATTTGAAAGGCCATTTCTATGTTCTTTAGTCACAATGACTAATAAAAGTATGCATTTAGAAAGTAATTCCTTTGGGGACCAACAGATGGCAAATGGTTATATCACTTCACTCCCACTTGTCAACCATGGTTTGAGTCCTGTACCTGGTGGCTTAAAACTCACCCCAGGTGCATGTGCATGCATGTCCAAGATCCCAAAAGAAGAATGAATGAAAAAGGAGTGCAACAAGGCCATCCTTCCCTCCTAGGGGGATGATTTCTCGCTTTCTGTCTCTCTCTCTGGCAAGCACATGTGCACTATAGCAAATATCACTCTAAAAAAAAAAAAAAAAAAAAGGAAGGAATTATTTTGAATTATTGATTTATTGTAGTAATAAATACTAATTAGAGTCTACATTCCTAAAAGGTTATAACCCTTTTATCAGCTATAAACATTTTGGTGATGGTGGAGTGAGTTAAAAAAGGTCCATCTTATGTCATTTTCACTCTGATAGCAAGTGTACCCGAGGTCCTAAACAGTCAGAGGATAAAGTTATCTCCATGATATAAATTATGTGAGAAAAGGGAATAAAGAAAGATTACAGACAAAATATCATTTGTGGTCCTATTTGCATTGTGGGGCCATTATAGCAAGTTAGAAGTCCTATCATTCCTACTTTCACGCTCTTCAAGTCCTATTGTCCCTACTTCACCTTCTATACAGAAGCTATCTATATAAGGGCCAGCAATTAGCGTAATGGTGGTGCCGCTGGGTTCCCATGTAGTCATCCACGGTTCAAGTCCTGGGCCCTGTGGCTTAAATTCACGCTGGACAAGTGTGCATGCGTGCCCAAGATCCTGGTAGGAGAATGGAGGAGAAGGGATTGCGACGTGGCCATCCCCCCTTGGGGGTGATTTCTTACTTTCTGTCTCTGTCTTTCTGGCGAGCGCATGCGCCCTATAGGAAAAACTTCTCCAAAAAAAAAAAAAAATGTGTTTTCCTAAATTCATCCACTTATTTCTTTATTTAATGTGAGAGAAAGAGCTAAGCACACTCAACTGAATTTCATTCTAGTTCTCCCCTCCAGCTTCTCCCAGTCAGCCGATGACACAGGCACACATGTGTACAACCAGTATGTACTGGTTGACCCAGGATCTCAATTCTGATCTCCCATATGGCTTTCAATATTATAGTGTTGCACTACCACTATGCCATGTAGCTGAGCTTAAAAGTCTAAGTTAAAGTAGTTCTCTATGTCTTTCTCTTGTAAGTATATGAGCTCTTGGAAAGTTAAAAATATCAATAAGTGAAAATAAAAAGTCTAGGTTTTGACATGACAAACTTAAATAATATCTTGCAGATGCTATTAGGATGGATCAGAAAAGGTGGCATGCCTATCCACTTTATGAATAAAACTGGGATACACTTTATGTTGCACACTGGGATACACTCTTCACTCTACAATCATTGTATTTCAATATTTCCCATTAAAATGACTGTGGGTAAACAAGAATTTATAAAGTTTATCACTCATATACGTGGTCAGTATTAATAATAGTGATAATATAGGTATGGCAAAAATGTTTTTTTATCTCTTGCCAATGATTAAATAAAAATATTTTTATTATTGTATTCCAATGCAGTTACTTTTTAAATATTCTATTAAACATAAATGAATATGCACATTCTACTCAATTCCAAAGATACTCTGTACTGGCCTCAAATGATTTGACTTTATTGGTAAGCCAGCCACTTGCTAAATGTGTAGATTTGTGGATTATAATAATATATTCTTTAGCATTTGACTCACTATAAAGTGCAGCGTGGATCAATGGCCTGGCATAATTTGGGACTTGGAATCACATAGTGAGACTGTTACCTAAATAAGCTCTTTATGCTATAGTCTTTGGGAACTCATCTGAGTGATTACAGGCTGAGAAGACTAACATTTTTAATGTTATACTTGATATTGTTTGAAGTATTGAGTTGTTAAGAAAAACATCATGTGTTTTCACATAGAAAGATACGTCGTGACTTTTCTGATGACCCATATATTTATTTATATGTAATTATTTTAATATTATCCTTAAGTAATTGTGTATAAACAAGGATTATTAGTATGAATATTTAGCCAAGTACACCTGGCGTAACTAAGGGCAATATTACTTCATTACATATATAATAAGAGATGAACCCATCATACACTGTCTCAATTTTTAGTTATTTCAATTTAATGGATATATTTACCAAATTCAGGAATCTCTCCTCTTTTAAATACTTTTTAGGTATAAACATCATTTCTGAATATGAAGTTCAGATAAGTCAGAAATTTGCCTTGTACAGTTAGAAACTTCCTCATAGCAATTGAGAAAAAGAAACAGGAATCATTTGATTTTATTCCAGAATCTTATGGAATCATACTAGAACTACACTAAGGGAGAGTGAGCCAAGTTGGACATGCTGAAAACAAGAATATCTTGTTTAGAAACTTTGGACTTGTTGTTTGGGTGAAGCCCATTGGGAGTAGGTAGATGTACTCGTAATTGAAAACGAGAGACTGAGTTGTACTTTTCCCCCTGAGCTCTTTTTCCAGGGAGAAGGAATTAGACCAGTATCTTAGGGAATACAGTTAACTGTTGGTTAGGGGCCAAGGGGAAGAACGTTGCTATAGAAAGAGACATATTTGTTAATTACCTCTAGGAGAGTTAAAAAAGGAGCAGGGAGACATGAGTTCATGTTCTGGCTGTTTCTTAATACAAACAATGCCACCTTTTCATTTTGTGTGTGTGTGTGTGTGTGTGTGTGTGTGTTTCCTACTTGCATTAACAACTTTATGTGCGTGTATCTAGACATTCCGTTTCTTTAACTGAAACCATCATTCTTTTTAAGAAATAATTTTTAATATGTTTTCTAAACTTGTTTTCAATTTTGTTGTGTGTTACAATTTTTGTCGTTATTGGTAAAGTTACAATATGCTAACTAATCATGTTCAGGGTAATAAGGGGGTCATACCAGGAGTATACCTCAACACGAAGTAAAATGAGTAATTCTGGGCTGTCACCAAAAGGAAAAGAGGCATCGATTAGAGAAAACACAAGTGTTAACTCTGATATTAAGAGCAAAAGTTAGTGTTCATTAAAACATACATAAATTCTCTCAATTTGCAAATTTTGAACAAATCAAAAGTAATTAAAATGATTTATAATAATTTTATTGTCAACTTATAAAAACCTGCAAATAGTGAGTTCTAAGTATTCATTCTCTCCATCACTTAATCCAATTTCAGAAGTGATCTGCCCAGTTAATTGAACACAAATTCAGTGCATATCATGCTCCAATTCTGTCTGTTTATACGGTGTGATTCTAGTTTCTCTTCGTAGGTGGTGGTGAGTCATTGCCACATTTCATCAACATATGTCCTGAAACTAGAGAGGAAAAAGAGAAATTGATTATAGCCACAAAGGATTGGTACTGAAGACTGGATATAATCAAGGATATAATCAAGTTAAATCTTTACTCAGAGAGAAATAATTAGCCTTAAACTAGTACTAAAAATTTAATGAAAATAAATTGATTCAGTGATAAACTAGAAAGCTAGAAAAGAAAACAATGAGATAAACCTAAAGAGGAAGAAAAATGGAAATACATACATGCAGAAGTTAATAAATTTGAAAAGATAAAAAATGTATTAATAGTAAAGACTTTTATTTTATAAATTAAATCATAAAATATAAAACAATGGACACTTTAATAAAGAAAAAAAAGGAAAAGTGAATACATGATATTAGATATGTCAATAATGAAATAGCGGGCCGGCAGGTGGCGTGGTGGTTAAGGACGCTGGACTCCCACATGACAGACCACAGTTCAAGTCCTGGACCTGGAGGCTTGCTCTCTCACTTTCCCTCTCTGTCTTTCTCTATCGCTCTGTCCCTCTCTGGTCAAATTTTAAAAAATGAAATAAATGAATGAATAAATAAAATTAAATAAAATAATTCTTTTAAAAAATAGTGAAATAGTCACAGACATATAAGACAATATGTGTTCAACATAGGGAATATTATAAAGTTTTATGTAAAAATTTGAAATCTACAACAAAATGAATAATTTTATAATAAAGTATAAATGTTCACCTGTTGAAATACTCACTTTGTAAGCTAAATAATGTGATTGAATGTATAAAAGAAAGTGAAATAAAAAATGGAAAAAAAAGAGTGAACAGAATCCAAAGGAACTACTATCATAAAAAGTTAAAAGATGTTTAATTAAAGAAAAGAGAATGCAGGAAGGAAAGGAGGATGAAAAGAACTAATCATCTTTTAAAACAATAACAAAATGATCCTGATAATACATTCACTCCTCACTACTAACTATTAAATAAATTAAACTTTATAAAAAGAAAAGAATATTATTGGTCTGAAAATTAACGTATGCCATCCTAACAATTACATAGCAATGTAATTTATCGATATTGTTCAAAAATAAAAAGCATAAGAATATCAAGCAAATTTCAAAATTCTGCTTAAAAACGCAGAACCTTTGAGAAATGTCATTTATAGTACTTGGATTAGAAGCATAATATTTTTGTCTGTTTGTTTGTTTTTAAGGTTTTTGCCATTGGGTACATACTCTTGCTGGAGAGATATTTTTGTTTTTACATAAATTCTCAAAAAAACATATCAGTTTCTAGTGAAAAACTATAGGATTTTATTTGGAATTGCACTTAACCTATGAATTATTTGGGGAAAATTTAAAAGATATCTAATAATCCATGAAAATAACATATCTATTGATTTAGGTCTTTGATTTCTTTTCTCAGGGTTTTGTGATTATAAATGTATAGTATATTCTGTGAAATTTATTTTAAAGTATTTTTGGCAATTTAATATACAATAGTTTATTGCTATTGAAATGAAATTGATTTCTGCTATCAGCCTTGTATTTGGAGAGAGACTGTGCCAAGGTCCTGATACTAATGTAGAAAGAATCTCTCAGAAAACTCAGTGGATTTGGGGGTTATTTCATTTTTATTTCCTCAGAGCTCATGCTTGCATTAATTTTTGTCTAATGTCTAAAACTATTCCATTATATATTTTCTACAGTTTCCTATCATTTACAGTGAAAGGGTAATTTTTTTGGTTTTTTTGGTTAGGGTTTTGCCATAAGGTGTGTGCTATTGCCTAAGAGACAAAGGGAGAGGCATTGAGAGGGAGAGTGAGAAATCACCCCCCAGGAGGAATGGCCATATAATAATCCCTTCTCCTCCATTCTCTTCTTGGGATTTTGGGCATGTACACATATGCCTGGTGTCAGTTTCAAACCACCAGGTCTGGGTCTTGAACTGTGGTAAGCCATGTGGATGTCAGCACCTTAACTACCATACCACCTGCTGGTCCCTAGAAGCATGTATTTAGGGCCACATTTTCCTTGAATAACTTCTTATACATTTAATATCTGCAATTAAAAGGGGAGGAAGCAGAGAATATTATGTACTTCAATTTATGGCCATAGGGTAACAGCGTGGTCAAAAATTAACATCCCATGGGCCAGCAAGTGGTTAAGGTGCTGGACTCCCACGTGGTCAACTGCAGTTCAAGTCCCAGACCTGAAGGCATGAAAACCATAGCAGGCACATTTTGGGGTGTGTGTGCCCAAAATTCCAGGAGGAGAATGGAGAAGAAGGGCTTGCAGCATAGCCATACCTCCCTGGGGGGTAATTTCTCACTTTCAGTCTCTGTGTCTCTCCAACAAGTGCACACACCCTATGGTAAAAATCCAAAATAATAATAATAATAATAAATTTAAAAATAATCCTGTCACTGTATACTATAGGAAATATATAATGCAACAGTTTCAGATATCAGAAGATAGATAATGCAAACATGATCTCTGAGACAATAAAATTGAAATATGAAATAACCCCCAAATCTCCTAAGTTTTCTGAAAGATTATTTCTACATTAGTATCAGGACCTTGGCACAGTCTCTCTCAGAGTGTAAGACTGATAGAGAAATCAATTTTATTTCAATATCAATAACCTATTATAAATTAAATTGCCAAGAAGAGTTTGAAATAAGTTTTACAAACTATACTGTACATTGATAATCATAAGACAGACCTGTACAATGATACCAACAAAATCTGATAAAAGAAATTATAGACCTAAATAAATATACTTTTTTTCATGGATTTTTAGGCATCTTTTAAATTTTCTCCTAAAGTGATTCATAGGTTCAGTGCAATTCCAAATAAAACCTTATAGTTTTTCATTAGAAACCAACAAGCTTTTTTCAGAATTTACGTAGAAACAAAAATGGCCTAGAATAACCAAAACAATATTTAAAAAGAGTAACGCTGGAGATCATGCCTTATTCTAAGACTTATCGCAAACTGGAGTAAATAATAAATTGTACTGTTGGAGTAAGAATAGATGTATAGCTCATCACAACAGAAGAGAGTACCAAAAAAGACCGATATATACATGGTCAACTGATTTTAAATAAAATTGCCAAAGTAGTTCAATTAGGTAAAGTATCTTTTAAACAAAGGGTGTTGAGAAGTCTGGATATCCATATGAAAAATAAGAAACTTCATTCCTTACTTTCCACCATAAATGAAACTTAACCCAAAGTAGATCACATATAAATGTAATATACACATATGTGTGTGTGTGTGT
>NW_006159584.1:3973590-3978827 GCF_000334495.1 Tupaia belangeri chinensis | reverse complement strand
ATAATAATAATAAGTAATTATTAAGCACCCATGGCATATCACTGTGCGACTAGAAAATTTATATTTTTGCTAACAGAAAACTAAGGTTCTGATTGTTATTATCTGCTTTAGACACTGTTCTGGGGACTTTAGTTTATAGGATTAAAAAACTCCAAAAAGGAAGAAGTAAAAGAAATTGGAGTTATACAATTTAGCAATACAATTTTATACTCTTTTATGACCTAAAATTTGGAAAGGCTAAGTGTCCAGAGAAGGGTCAGTCCAAAATTCTGAAGTAATGTCCTATGATTTGAATCTATCCATGTGGAATGTCAATTTTGAGGAAAATTGAATAGTTATGTGCCTCTGTGGAAAAGAAATAAGTTGACATCATCACCGTCTACACCACCATTATCATACTATCATCACTGCCATCATCATTATCACCCTCATCCAACTCTTCTTCAACAACAGAAACTATCTGCATAATAAAACGCTACACCATTTTAAGATTACTCAACTAATAGGTCTCACCCTATTTATGTAGAGAATTTGAGCAACTGCCTCAAGGTCATATAAATAGTAAATGGGTGATTTTTTAAAGAAAAATTCAAAATCCAGTCTGCATAACTTCAAAAACTGTACTATTTTCTTGATCCAAGTCATGTTAGATAAAACATTCCCACTTCTATTGTATTTTCAAGGTCTGACTGCCTTTCAGGAAGATGCTTAAACATATCCTACTGGTAATTTAAGATAGGCTATGCCTTATGAGCTAATTGTACCTTGGAAGAACATTAGAAGAAACACTTTATAGGGTAAAGTTCTTTGAAAACATTTTCCTTATATCAAGACAGCCTTAAGGACACCCTGAAGGAATACTTAATGCTGTTAAAATGGAACTAATGGAGACCTTACAAAGTATTTTGGAAGCTTGCTAGAGACCTACTCTTTGTCCCAGTTATAATTAAAAAACACATATTCATAGAAAGCATTGTGCATCTGTTCCTTGCCTGCTAAGTAGTAAAAAATCTTGGCTCTCAAGATGAAAATATACTTTCCTATGTGTTCTAACCTGGAAAATGTGCATTCTTTTCATGCTTTGATTTTTGTGTCTAAGCATTAATTATGATGTTTTTTTGAATATTTAGAATGAGCTCATTATTTTAAAAATGTTTTAGCTTAAATTACAGGTTAACTTGAAAAAAATAAGCCAATTATGCTTTTTTGGAAAAAATTTATCAAAGCATGGAGTATTATTTTTAAAGGAAATAATTACTCCAAAAAACTGTAAGTCTATGATCTCAGAAAAACCCGTGAAGGCTGACTAGTGTTGGAGAGCAGTACCAAGTCTAGTTCAGTACTAGTCAGCCCCTGCACCACCTGTTTAGCATGTTGTGACCCTAGACAAGTCACTTAGTCTGTCTGAGACTTGTGTTTCTCATCCAAATAACAAAGTCTATGACCACCAACTTTCTGTGGTCTCTTTTAAGTAAATAGCAATGAGAGTGTGTAGAGCTAAGAATTTATTCATTAACAAGGATAGTCTTTTTCTATTTTACATTGTCTTTAAACATATGAAATAAAATAAATCACATTCAAGGTAGCATTTTTTCAAAGAAAATTTTGCTTATCTCTCAAGGTATTTATTGACATACCTATTATATATGTATATGTTATATATGTGTGTGTTATACATGTATGCATTTCTATATTTTACATAGACAGGAAAGCTAAAGAAATAATAATTATTTTCCAAACAGCATTGATTTATTGGTATAAAGTTAATTAAGTGAGAGAAGTTGCCTGAGTTCTAGACAACTAAGATGGATTTTTCCAACAACAAATATGGATTTTTCCAATCTTACACAACCCTGAAGGATATATTATTTTTCACATTTTTAACTGATGAAACAGAGGCTTAAAGAAGTTAATAAATGAATCAAAGACACACATCTGGTGAACGGCAGAGTTGGGGTGTATACCCAGGACTGCTGCTGCATATCATCATACTATTCTGCATTTATAGAAAAAAAATACCACCTAATTGAAAGGTAAGATAATGACTCAACTGCTGAAACCCAGAGAGTTGAATTCATTGCTTATATAAGGGAGGGAGAGTTATGCTTTTCAAATAGTCTAATTTAGTAAAACATGATGCCAAAATAATAATATATTTTGGAGAAAGAGTTGACCTGGGGGTTGTATGGATAATAGAGGCAGAAGTTAATGAACACCATTTGAATTGCAAAAATGTTTTTTGTTTGTATTGGTTACAGAAGTTAGAGTGTGTTAACCTCAGTCTTAGAAAAATAATCACTGAAGGGAACCTATTGACTTACTCAAAGTTACCAGGCTGTGTTTACTGAAGCTAGTCATCATTGATTAGTCAGGCTTAAAAAGTTTTGATCTCTACATTGCTATAGAATCACAATGAATAGATTAAATTGGTTAGTTTGTTTGTTCATTTGTTTGTTGAAAAGATTATTAACCATGACAAGGTAGGTTTCATTTCAAAGATATAAGGGTGGTTCAACATATACAAATGAATAAGTGAAATACATCACATAAACAGAAGGAAAGATCAAAACCCACATGACCATATCAACCAATGCAGAAAAACAATCCAACAAAATACATTCCTTTAATGACCAAGACTCCCTTGGGACCAGCAGATGGCATAATGATTACTTCATTTGACTCCTATTTAGTCAACTATGATTTAAGTCCTTGTGTTCTCATGTTACCAAATACACCCATGACCCCTGTCACTTTAGTGAGTCACTGAAAGAACTCACATGACTCAACATAAAGCTGTGGTCCTGACTCAGTTGTACTACAGTAATAGACACACAGAAGTAGTCATGGTGGGGTAAAGACATACTTAAATAAAGGCTAGAGAAGCTGATCATGTCTTCTTTTCTCACTGCAGACTCACACAGACACATTTTTCTCTAGCTGTGAACTACAGGGATGTATATGATATTATTGCCCAGGAAAGCCCGTTGAATCTTAGAACCCAGCTTTCCAAAGGGAGTTGGCTACCATGCCACAGCCATGATGTGGATTCCAAAGCAGACAACCTTATGCCTTCCACAAATCTTTAGGTTTACTTTAAATACACTGATGACTTCATCTTCATTCACTTCTTCATTTTCATTCACTTCTTCAGGGATATAGAAAAACATCAGTACTAATAGCTGTGGAAACATTCCAATAGTTTATTTCCCAGAATGTGAACAAGAGTCACCACTATAGCTATGAGATAAGCTAGAATGAAGTAAAGAAGACCTGCCATTTTCATTACCTTTCTCCAACCCTAACCATAGAAATGCCATAGAATTTTTTGTTTTGCCTATATGGAGACATTAAAAAATTCTTAGCTTTACCCCTCTGTATGGATCACAGATATCTCATGAGTTTGTACATGAATGATTTCTTAGTTATTATTTATAAGAATTTTTTTACCAGTTGGCGGCTGGATCCCACATGGCAGATTGAGTCCTAGACATGGCAGCTTGAAGAACACACTAGGCATATGTGTCTGTGTGTCTGTGTGTCTGTGTGAGTGTTGTGTGTATGTATATATCCCAAGAGGAAACTTGAGAAGATAGGATTGCAGTATGGCTATCCTCCATGTGGGGGTGCTTTGCAGTATGGCTATCCTCCATGTGGGGGTGTTTTCTATTCATTCCATCTCTCTGTCTGTCTCCCCAGGGAGTGCACATACTCTCTAGAAAAGTTTTTAAAAATTTCTTTTTTCCTCAAGTGTATCTCTTAGCAGGAATTTACTGTGGTGCTTATGAATCATTAAGGTAGTCTGTTTTAGTTTGTGTGCTGACTCAGTGCCTTACTAACTCTTTCTTTGTTATTGAGATTGTGTGAAGATCAAACAATTGTATGCATATATGCTCCTCAGCAAAGGGTTTAGCCTATACCTTCTGCATGAAAATCAAAAATGAAAGATTTTAATTAATAACTGATAATTATGTTCATGATCTCATTTGATTTTCACAAGTAATTTATGATTAAGCATAGCACATTTTGCCATCTTTTTAAAAAGTTTATTTATTTCTCTCATGAGAGAAAGGGAAATATAGACAGGTACTTCCAATAGGGTCTTCATATTGCAATCCACCCCCATCTCAGCTGGCCTGATTCAATGGGCATGTGAGGCCCACATGTTCAGGGAGATCCCAGGATGTAAACCCAGGACCTTTCCTATGTGAGTTCAGTTGCACTACCACTGTGCCACTGCTTTATCATCTTGATTTGAATGTAGAAGAAGCTAAGAGTCAAAAAATTCAAAGAATCATTATTTAAAGACAAAAGAAAGAAAGAAGAAAGGAAGAATGAGATAAACACCCTAACAGAGTTTTCTTACCACAGTCCTTCCCCCATCATGTAGCCACCCAAGGTCATGAGAGCACCTGTGAGTGTGTCCAGCATGTTCAGGCTTACTGAGGATGTGTGCCTGCAGCCTCTGCACATGGCCTGTAGCATCGCTACAGCCCCTTTACTGCCTGCTCCACTGCAGCTGGGCCCAAATAATTACCAATATTTTGACAGAGAATCAGTTCAGTAGGTTTTAGATTTATGACTTAATTCTTCTCAGTAAGAATAATACAATACTTTAGGACCAGCCAGTGAAGTGGTGGTTACGGTGACTGGATTCCATATGGAGAGCTATCCAGTTTGTGTCCTGGATCCCAGGGCTTGAGAAGCATGGTGGGCTCATGTATGCTTGTCTAAGGTCTGGAAAGCAGAGATGGAGAAAGGATTGTGGTATGGTCATCCCCCATGGGGGTGCTTTCTCTCTTTCTTTCTCTCTCTCTCTAACATATGTGCCCCTCTGGTAAGTACCCATGACTTCTGTCAAATTAAACAATAATAATACTCTAAACCTAAGAATGGAAATAAATACCAAGTAAAGTTTTGCATAAGACAAAAACAATGAATATCCTTGGGCAAATCTCAAAATTTTATGGCAATATTTGTAGTTGTAAGCTAATAGAACCAATTGTGAGTGATTTGACTAAAATCTCTATCTCATTTCAGACAAACATGAGTTAGTATGGGTGGGTATCTCAAAGTATGATTGGTTCTCTAATGCAGAAGTTCCTAACTCATAAACTTTCTGCAATATTGCGGATTTTTTTTAGAGGTTTTTGCTACAGGGCGCATGTGCTCGCCAGAGAGACAGAGAGAGACAGAGAGACAGAAAGAGAGAAATCACCCCTCACCTAGAGCAGATGGCC
>NW_006159584.1:3910420-3973030 GCF_000334495.1 Tupaia belangeri chinensis | reverse complement strand
CACACACACACGCGCGCCTGGCGTGAGTATAAGCCACCGAGTCCGGGACTCGAACTGTGAGCAACTACATGGGAGTTCAGCGACATAGCCATTACGCTAACTGCTGGTCTCATATTTTGGATTTTTTAAAAGCAGTATAACTTCACAAGTTTCATAAAAGATCTGGAACCTCCCAAAAGGCTAAGAACAATTGTTTTAGGATTTGAACTTCAGTTTTTCAGAAAACATTTTGTTTTGTAGCAAATCATGGTGACCAGCTTTGTAATACTCAACCTTGTTGCATTTCATATTGGATAACCATTGGCCATTAAATTAAAAAAATGCAATATGCTTGTGTACATAGAACAGTTATTTAATGCACAATAAAGGAATGGGGAAGGGAAAATGAAAGAATAGAGAAAACTATACTGTAGTAGTCAGGATGTGCTGAAACTAAATTGTGGTTTTCTGATTGAGAATGTATTCTTGGTCTGTAAGAACAGAACACTGCAGTGAAGTAGCAGGTTCCCTTTTTAGTAGACGCCTCCTGTCTGCTGTTGGAACACATCAATTGTATCTTCACCCTCCATTTCCAGCTATGCAGGTGTATCTGTTTCTTGATCGCCTGCCCATCAAATCAGAATCTGATCTGCCTCATTGATAAATCCTGTCGTTCACAATAGGCTTTCATTTGTTTACTTAGTGGTGTATGCCTCTTCATCTTAAACTGCACCACAGAACCATCCTGCCCCACCACCTTCAAATTGATATGATCGTTGTTCTCAGTATTGACTTCTTCCTTGGGCTTTTCGTCAGCCGTGGCGAGCACCGGAGTCTCCTCAGCTGCCATTTCACAAAAGAGGTACATGACTATTCTGGGTTATTTGTGATCTATGCCAAATTTTCCAAAGTCAGTGTTATTATTGCCATTATACGAGGAAACTGTAGCTTCTAAGTTACAGCTGGGTTTTTTTTAAAAGAATTATTTATATATTTTTATTATTTTAAAATTTGACCAGAGTGAGAGAGAAAGAGAGAAAGTGAGAAAGCAAGTCACTAGGTCCAGAATTTGAACCACAGTCAGCCATATGAGAGTCCAGCACCTTACCCAGCATGCCACCTGCTGGCCCCCCACTGCTGGGATTTTAACTCAAATGTGTACCCTCATTTCCACTACATCATGTAGATTTCCCTCGTAGAGTACTGCCTCCCAGGAGAAAGGTGATGTCTCTAATTTGTGGAGATCCTTCCACAGAAACATAAAATTTACAGAGAAGAGATGTATTCTAAATATCTAATTTTCTCTTTAAGATCAACTACTCTTTTCAAATAGTGATAAAACAAATTTATTAAAATGATTTAATAACCTTATTCTAAACCATGATAATAGGAAAAGCTTTCAAAACCAATTTATAGACATTATCATCACTTTAATGATTATAGAAATTTACATAAAGTATATTGAAAATAGAATATTTAGACCATAAAAGTAATACCTCCCATAGAGTAGTTATATTGGAAAGAGAAATAAAAATTAAAACAGAAAGATTAATCTGAGAGACATGGGCTCGGCTCTCACATAATTGGTTGCATATTTTTTATAAAAAGTCGGTAGGATTAGCTAAGCAACCTGGAAACTGAATAAAAGAAAAAAAAATGTGATTATTAGCTTAATACAACAGTTTGCTCACCACTCTGGAATTGGCAATAGGGTGAAGATAAAATCTATCACTGAATACAAATTTATTCCAGGCAGAAGGCATTGCCATTTCATTTGGCCAGTGTTTATTGAAGAGTCTATAATGTCAGGTACTGAGCCCAGCTCTGGAGACACAGTGAAGGAGAGGGGATGGTATCCATGCACTTCAAACACACCTCCCGGGGGCAGGGGGGTACCGAAAGCTGGACATCTAGGGCCTGTTTAGTAAATGTTATAATGTGGGAAGTGTGTCCACTGGCTCTAAGAGAGGACATAGGATACCACTGAGTTGAGATTGGGCAAGTCAGGGCAGACTAACCAGTGGAAGTAGCATCTACACTGGAAATGATGGGTTAGCAGGAGTAGCGATGGAAAGGGGCCAGAGTATGTGTGAAGAAAACTTCCAAGTGAAAAGGAACATCCCTGTAAAAGGAATCTTAGCAATGAGACCACTAGGCCAAACAAAAATAAAAACAAAAACAAAAGATAGGTTGTGTGGGGAAGTTGGATTCTGGGTGGTCCTAAGCTCTTTGTAGGCCCCACGCATTCTCAAGAGCCATATTATTTGCACAAAAAAGTATTCAGAGTTGCAATATCAGAAAGCATACATATCAAATTGTCCCCTTTTTATTTTCCTTTCTTTATGGTCACACCACACAAAACAAGTCACAATTTCTCTCACTCTGGTGATGTCTTACTCAAGTTCCAGGCAACATCATTGCAATGTTCTGAGCTGTCTCATCTGTGTAAGTGTTCACTTTTCATTTATATTTCTAATAAACAGCTGATCCATCTTTATCTGTAATGTAAGTGCCAACTGATTGATTTTATGCCTCTAGTATTTTTGGATCATCTTAGATTAGCAGAGAATAAACTGCATGGAAATAAAAATGTCTTGACCACTAACAGTTCTAAAACTCAGTAAAATGAAACTTATATGCATCAAAACATATCGATTCTTGAGCAAGATCCCCAAGGCAAATGCAATGCAGTATACTAATTCTTATTCATGTTGAACCGTTCTGTAAAGCCTCTCTTCTGACTCTATCATCACACCTGCATATCCGTGCCATTGAGGCAGGGAGTTTAAAATTCATTTAAAATTGCTTTTTTCTTTTTTTATACATCAGCTTTTTCATAGAATTTTTCTTGATATTTGGAGATTCTTATCACTGTGAAATACATTCTAAACTTCTGAATGAGTGCCTTTATCTCTGAAAGACAAATGCCACTCTAATGAGGGAATGACGCAGGTTTGTACTGCCTACAAGGGTTTTTAGCCAGTTATCATTTTTGTACTATTCTCTAGGAGGAGGAGAGAATGGGACAGAAGGTGTGAAAGATGGCACAGATGTCTGCTCGTCTTTACTTGGTCTTGCTGGTGAGCTGGCACCTGGAAAAGCAGATCCCCCTAGGTGTAGATGTCATCTGGAGTACAGTCTGATCCCGTGGTTGTTACACTATACTCCGTTGTACTGCCTTCATGACCTTCATGTGGTGTTTGCATGGTTAGAATGTTTGCATTTTACCTGCTCTACTGGAAAGTGTCTTTCTTACAAGCAGAGATTTCATCGCAATAAAAATTTTAAATTCATGCGTAGGCTTTCCATGAACTTTCTGACCATCCCCCATGAACATACACATTTTCCACAAACTTTCTGATCACCCCTTATGTATAAAAGGACAGATGGTCTTGGGAGGGTAATTAGTATTGCATGCACTCAGATAGAGGTGAAGAAGATATTAAAGAATGGTGGAAGATAGAGTCTAAAGTCTAAACACACACACACACACACACACACACACACAGAAAGTGAGAAAGTGAGCTTCCAGGTCTAGGACTTGAACCGTGGTCGACCACATGGGAGTCCACCAGCACCTTAACCACCAGGTCACCTCCTAGCCCCTCTTTCTTTCTTTAAGAGAGAAAGAGAGAGAGAGAGAGATTCACACCCAACATAGTCTTCATGCTTTGATCCACTCCAACTCCCCAGCAGTCGTGATCACAGGTGTGTGTGTGAAGGGGCATATGGACGTTCTGTCCAGCTCCTTCCTCTGTGGGTCAAATTGTGTTACTGTGGCACCCCTACCTGGCTCCTCTTTGACTTTATTGTTATTTTCTGGCTGGAATATACTTCTCTGAACCTTACACTTAAACATTGTGTCTTTTTATTTTTTTTTAAATTTCTCTTCCTCAGTTGAATTCCATGTTTTCCTCCTTTGTTCTATTTTAGTTCTATAGGTATCTTTTTAATTTGTAAAAATCTTTCCAAAGGATTACCTCTGGCATGTCCTTGCCAAAGAGAGAAAGAGATAAGTGAGAAAGCACTTCCATGGGAAAGGTCATGCCACAGTCTTTTCTTCTCCATCTTTCCCTCTTTGGGGATTTGAAGCATGCATGTATATGTACTTGGCGTGTTTTTCAATCCACCAAACCTGGCACTCTAATCATGCAGTTGCTATTATAGGATCTGAAACAACCACACCATGGGATTGACCTGCTGGTATCTTTTAAATAACATTTAGTTTTACTTTATTTTTATATTCAAATGTCTTGGATCTGGATATTTGAATGCCTCTCTAGATTTGGAAAGCTTTCTTCCAAGATTTCGTGGAATAAATTATCAATGTCCTTATTAGTTTTCTCACCTTCTGAGATACCAGTTATCCAGATGTTTGGGTGCTTAATGTTGTCTAGTATTTCTCCTATAGTATTCTCATTTCAGGGAGTTATTTTTCAGTGTTTTTGGTTGTTTTTTCCTAGATCAGAGGTTTTGCCTTCAACATCTGAGATTCGATTTTCTGCATGGACTAATCTGCTTTTAATATTTTTGAGGGAGGTTTTGATTTTCTGACTGGCAGCCTTCATCTCTAATAGCTCCATTTGTCTGGGACTCAACCATGCAGTTGGCCATGTGCAGTCGCCGTGTGTAATCCGGTCACCTTAACCTCCATGCTATCTACTGGTTCATATTAAAACACTCTATTTTATGTTGCTATAGGGCACATGCACTCACCAGAAAGGGAGAAATCACCCCCAGGGGGACAGCCACACCACAATCCCTTTTCCTCTATTCTCCTCTTGGGATCCTGGGCACTCAGGCACACATGCCCAGTGTGAGTTTAAGCCACTGGGTCCGGGACTCAAACCATGGTCAACTACATGGGAGTCCAGCAACATAGTCATTATGCTAACTGCTGGTCCCTCATGGAAGAACTTTAACACTTCATGGAACTCATTGTCTCTTTTCTCCTGCATCTTCTGATGTTAATTATCTTTCAGCTCTTATATCTCATTTAGTTTTGTTTTATCTTTTCTACCAAATTATAAGCTAATTTCTCATTGGATCCATGCCTTATTCACTTTAGAAATATATTGTGAATACTTCTGTATTTTATGACTGATTAACCACTGTAAATAAATAGGTGTTCTAAACCACCCATATAATTTAGATATTTTAAAATTTAGATATTCTATTCATGACCTGTTTTATAAGTTGCATAATTCATGGAAAGTTCTCATAAGGGGGAGCTAGGCATCCAGCCACAGGTGCCAGTTCTCTGCCTCCTCTTCAACTCATTGTTTTCAGACATAAAGTGATTTACACCTTCTCCCTGAGTGGGTAAAGCTAAGATAGAACAAAATGTATACTGCAGCTTAATATGCAAGCTGAATGGAAGAGACTAGATCAATGAGTATGTGCATATGTAAGATCTGGCACAGAAATAAACAGATGTCTACGTAAAAAGAAGCACCTCACCAATAATCAGGAAACTAAGGGTAAAATATACCTTCACCAAATTCAGTGTTTTGCTCAATTAGACTGAAGTATAATGAAGAATGATGGAGCAAACATTCAGTCAAACACACACTCAACAGACCCCTTTATTTTCCTAACGTGTTGCTGTTCAAAAGATGCAGGAATGAGTATAAAACTCTCCTTTTCTGAGTCCACAGATGGCATGGTGGTTAAGGCACTGGATCCGACCTGGTTATTTGCCACAGCATGAGTCTTGAACTGGCAGCTTGTAAACATGCCAGGTGCACGTACATGCATCCCCCAAATCCCAGAGGAGAACGAATTTCAGTGTGGTCATGCCTCCTGTTGTAATTTCTCATTTTCTCTCTTTGTGTGTCTCTAGCTTTCTCTCTCCAGAAAGTGCATGTACCCTATGGCAAAACAAACAAACAAACAAACAAAAATCCTCTTTTTCTTTAAAAGCCTAATAGACTATTTGGGATAATACATTTAAACTCAATTTTAAGCAGATTCAACTGTAAACATGCATCCTGTGATTGCATTAAAACCATAGCAGCTGGCCTGGAGTTGTGAGCAGTAGGTAGGGCCTGTAACTTTAAGAACTTTATACATTTCTTAGGGATTGTTCATTTTGGATGAAGGTTAGGATCACCATGTGTGAAGTTAAACATTTGTCATTTATTTTTAATTTGCATAAGCTATAAAAGAGTACATAGTAATGTTCTATACTTCTTAATAATTCACTTTCTTAATTCAAAATTAAAATTTTAACAATTTAAAAAACGGCTGAGTCAGAACCCATAGAAATTGCAATGAACAATTTTTACATTAGGCAATATATTAAGTTGTAAAAACTAAATTAAATTCTCTGACACTTAAAGTAGGTAGAGTAGATAGAGAAAAATGAAGTAACAAATAAATAAGAACAAAATTCTGTACTTCTATTTCAACAGGAGTATCAGAGTCACTCAGGAGCTAATAAGGCACACAGGGTCTGCCTTTGTGTTTTTACCAAGTTCATCAGGGGATTCTGATAAAAACAAAAGTTGGAGAACCATTGCACTGAATTCTGACTACAGACAATACCCAAATTTATCCTCATTATTGCCTTTAGAGATGCTATTTTCCTCCATGAGAAAATAAGGCCTACCAGTCTGGATAGATGTGTTTGAATCCATCTTTCTCTTACTAGCTCTGTGACATTTGGGAAGGAACCTAACCTCTCTGAACCTCATCTTTGTCATTCTTAGAGTGGGATTTCAGGGACACCCTCTTCCTTGAGGTCAAAAGAGGCAAGCCAAAGCAGGTGCTCAGTATACCCAACAAAAAGCCATGATCATTATCCTAGCCATGAATCAAACCACTTATTGAAAACAAAATACTATACAATAAAAAGTTTTGGATGGGGGGAAAAAAGAGAAGTATTACATACATATTGATCAAAAGCAAAGTCCAAAGCCCTAATAAAAGAAATTGAATGATAGCCATGAGTGCAGCTAAAGATTTTAATTCATTTCTTTCTTGGAAGTACACCTCATTCCATCTGGTCAAATATGCTTTTTATATTCAATGGATGATACGTTCATATAATTAGATTTTCTATTGAACATTAACAAGTCATACAGTTTAGACTGACTCTATTTGAAGGTTATCATGTTGGTCAGAGATAATGTGTGTTGTTATAAAGAGTTAGAATATTAAGTGATTTGATCACATGAATATTAATTTACTACATTTTCATAATATACGGAAATAAATGCATACATATATTATTAATAACCAAGATAGCTTAGAATTACCATAACACTTCTCTCATAGAGTACTTCAATAGCACACACTTTAACTAATTATGTAAATTATCAATAACAAAGTAATACATGGATGACTCTTTGGAGGTAAATTCATTTATAGGTGGTTAATGGATAATGGGATAGGAATCAATATGGTAGAACATTGAGTAATGCTTCTCAAAATTAATTATGTTCTTTTAGAGTTGCATAGAATAAAAAGTTGGCTTTGGTTTCTGTGCCATTATTTTGGAGATGTATATGAACATCTGGAGTACAAAATATAACCTTTTTTTTTTGCTGTTGAAATGAGTAAAAACTGTATTTAATTTCTATTTAAAATTAAATGAACTGTATTACTTTAAGTTTTGGCTTACTTCATAACAATGGATTCCCCACTTACTGACTCGTTATAGTTCCTCCCAGACATATAAGCCTGGATAATTCTCTCATTCAGACTATATATAGTGAGGGAAATATAGTATATACAATAGTACATGGTAGGTTTATGCCATTTATTATAGTAAGCAACACTAAATTCTCCACAGTTTACGTCTTGGTCTCTGCATCCAAAATGGGTCACTGTGGAGGTTCTGTTGATCTGTTATTCAGACATTCCACTTTATTTAATTTATTATTACTTTTTTTATTTTTGCACATTCCAGTTTAATGCATGCTTTCAAACATCTCATCCTAGAAGTGGAAGAAAGATGATAAATTCTTTTTTGGCTCTTCAAGTTACTGTATGCAATTGACATTTCTATTCACCTTTTGTTTCGGGGAGAAAAAGTCATATGGCCATGTCTAATTACAAAAGGGACAAGGAAGTGTGATTCTACAAATACTGAAATGTATTTATCCATTAATTTTAGCAATTATACTTTTTGTCTCATAACAATCCATCATTGTGACAACTTATTATTTTTGCTTAAAGACTGTGAGGTTAGAAATGTTGTCTTGAAACATTGCTCATCAGGGTGCATCATTTTGCCTACCTGGTTAAACTGCAGCAAGGGAACAGGGTGACCATAGGCAGGTCAAATGTGCCTCAATTGAGAGGGCAAAGAATTAAGCTGTGAAAATGTATGACTATATCAATAGGAGAAGCAATGGCTAGAAAAGGTACTGGTTAGGGTAAGGCTTCAGCAACAAGGAGATCCCATGTAACGCAGCACAAAGAACAGAGTTCTATGTCTCTCTTCCATACAGTACTGCAGTGAGTGATACGGTCTGGAGGTGCAATTCTGTTCCATTGAGTCATTCATAAAACCAGGTTTCTTTGGAAGGAATCAGTCTCTCTATGGGAGATTTGTTCTTAAGTTCAGTGCTGGGAACCTGCACTACCTGGACTCAGTTCAATAGTAGATATTACTTGTGGAGCTACCTCATGGGTATAAGTGCTGTTCTATTACTATTACTATTTTTATTTTTATTTTTTAGAGTTATGCCACAGGGTGCATGCACTCTCCAGAAAGAGAGAGAAAAAGTAAGAAATCACCCCTGGGGGTGGGGGGGAATGACCATGAAGCAATTCCTTATTTTCCATTCTACTCTTGGAAGAAGAAGAGAAACAAACACAGAGGAGTAATATGTATTCACTCTCAATGCCCCAGTGTTAAATTCCTGGCTATGAGTACAGGAAGAAAGGGAGAACATATTTTGGTGAATGACTAAAAGTTTCTACCCCAGAAAAGTAAAACATAAGCCTTTTGGTAATGAAGAAAGAAATGACCAAAGAGATTCAGAATGCACTTATCTGGATCATTATTACATCATTTTTCACTCACTGATCAATGTTACATAATCTCATAATTTCATCGTTAAATATATTATAGTACACTTGTATAAACTAAAATAATTTTTTAAACCATTAAGTAAGTATAAATATTATAGAAATAGATTGTTAGTGGCATGGCGGTTTAGGCTGCTGGTCCTCACATGACCAACTGTGCAGTTCAAATCCTGGAACCATTACCTTAAAAATACACCAGGCATGTGGGTGTGCATCTCCGAAATCTCAGGAGGAGAATGATAAAGAAGGGATTGTGGTGTGGCCTTTCCCCCCCGTACCCCATAATTGGGATGCCTTCTCATTTTGTCTCGCTCTTTTTGCCTCTTTCTGGTAAGTGTATGCACCCTAGCAAATTTTTAAAAAGAAAAAAATGTAAAGATAGAAATGGATTGTTAATCTTATAAAAGTTAAAGTAATTTAAATCATTACTTAATTATTATATATAATTCTATGTTAATATTATTGAGATTATTAGTATTAGTATATATTAATATATTGTCAGTATAATATATAATTAACATTATTAATATACATTATTAAAGAGGGACACTCTGGAAGTTAACAATTATTAACCTTGGTGTTGGAATTATAGGTGATATTTAGTTTATTTTACATATTAATATGTCCTAAATTGTCTGTCATAAATATCTATTTGCCTAGTGCTTAAGAACTCACTGTGAAGAAAAGATAGAAGACTAGCCTGTGGTGTCATGGTAAGGAGGGTGGATCTCACATGGCCAACCGTATGGTTCAATGGTTCAAGTCTTGGTTCAAGTCTTGTAAGCATGAAAATCACACTGGATGCACATGTGTATGTACTCAAAATAGAGGCAGGTAGTAATGGAGAAGTGATTGTGGCATGATCATTTCCCATGAGGTGTGCTTGCTTGCTTCTCTTCTCTCTCTCTCTCTCTCTCTCTTTCTCTCTGGTAATTACAAGTGCCTCAATCAAATTTTAAAAAGAAAAAGAAATAAATAGAAGGATTCTGTAAATTTCAGAGAATGAATTTCATTTAAGTGCATTCAAGTTCAGCTACCACTTCATGTACAACTAGTATATTTTGTCATTAGAAGAATCCAGACATGCTTATGGTATCCTAATAGAATTTGCAAAAATTGAACAGTTAAGATTAGTAGATACTACTTGTGGAGCTACCTCATGGGTATAAGTGCTGTACTATTACTATTACTGTTTTTATTCTTATTTTTTAGAGTTCTGCCACAGGGTGCATGCACTCTCTAGAAAGAGAGAGAAAAAGTAAGAAATCGCCCCGGGGGGCGGGGGGATGACCATGAAGCAATTCCTTCTTTTCCATTCTACTCTTGGGATTTGGGGCACACATACATTCATGCACAGTGTGATTTTCAAGCTGCCTTGTCTGGGACTCAAACCACAGTCAGCCAAGTGGGAGTCCAGCACCTAACCACCATGCCACTTGCTTGTCCCAGTGCTGTGCTATTATTAAAGCAAAGGTATTCATAAAAAGAGTCATACCCTAAAGCTCATAACAGCATGTAAATATCTTATTTCCTAAAAACATCTAAGCAAAATATCTGAAACTAGTGTTGCATTTAAAGTATAAACCTTTATTTCCTCTCAAAATTGCTCAGTTGGTTAAATAGTCACCCATTATTTAGTTATCCAGAGCTTAAATTACTGGTCATGATCATCACCAAGTTAAACAGGGAAAAAATATTACTGTTGGAAAGTTTGAATATTCTCCATATTATTATTATAAATTACTCTTTACAGATTAACCTGGTCTCGTTATTTTTCTTTCCAATATTAAAATAAAAAAGAGTAGTTTAACAAATATTTTTGACATTAGTAACAATATTCTGCTTGTTTCTAATTTACCTATTTGTGGTGATATGTCTATAACAACCTGTAAAAGTTAGTTTCAGACAACTTCTAACTACAACAAATCGAGTTTGTTGAACTTTCCTTTTCTCTCCCCAGTCAAGGAAGCAGCTATCTCTAGCCTATGGACTCCACTAGAAAATTAAGTTTTGCATTCTTTTTTGCCAATGTATTTCCTCAAATGTCCTGGAGTGTCAAGTGCCCAAGCAATTACTAAGCAACAGTATGACTGGTAGGTTTACTCACTCTCAATTGAGGAAAAAGTAATGAACCCAGGTGAATTTAGACAATTTATTATTTATCAGCAAAGCAAACACCATGAACTTTGTTAGAGCTCCCCCCGATCCCTCATGTCCCGTGGGGGTGACACAGAGGCAGGCCAGATGAATGTTGAGCGCATAGTGTATCTGTGTTGTAGCCAAGAACATTTATCTAAAGAATCTAGTCTGTTAATGAGCAAATGCTTTCCTAATTTTTGTCCCTGAAGAATACATTATTTATATGATCCTAGTCAGAAAATAAATCTGCTCTCTGACCCAGATGAGATACTACTTCTATCTGCTAAGTTGTTTGCCATTAAAAAAAAAAAAAAAAAAAAGTAAGAGATGGGTAGAAATATTATAAATATCTCCCCAAACTGGCATGCTGCTATAAACATAATCATGAGTCACCCCTGGGCAGGACTACTTCCGGGACATCAGGACCACTGTATATGTAGGCAAATGACCTCTTCCTGCTGCAGCTCAGACAATGGGGTGGAACAGCTCTTCTTGCCTTTGCAGTTTAATCCCATTTGTTTTCATAAGAACAAAACCCCAGTCTGAACAGGTATAACTAGGAAAGCTTATTAGCAAATAGATAGAAAACACAATCTCCCTGCTGTTCAGCATCACTTTATGGCTTGGCTTTGGAAAGCTAAGTAAGGTACATGTACTTTAGCATCACACACATCACTGATAATGCCACTGACATGGTGAAAGTATGCATGATGTAAGTGTCCTTCTGTATCTTATTTCTATATTTTACTTTTTCAGAAAGCAGAAGTAGAACAGCATATTTCACAAAATTACTGGGCATAGAAGAAAGATAGTGGGTTTTTTCATCATTATTCTTCAGTCAAAAGAAAACTTCCTGATAAAGCTCCTCATCATGTACTTATACAAAATGTTCAAAATTCAAGAAAACTTTATTTTCATATTTTGCAGATAGAAATACCAATGTATATATTCCAAAAGATATAATGGTAGCAATATAGACACTATCAGCTGCTGATTGCTTTAGATAATATAGTTCATTTACTGAGACCTGCTGAAGTGTAACCAAGTCGGCAATTTTGAGAGTGCAGGTATTTCTCTTATGATGCCTTTATTCTGTTCCTGAGAAATGTTAAAATTGGTATTCATGCAAAGAAATCTGAGATGCAATTGGAAATTCAGATACTGCCATGGTCACTTTTTTTTTTTTGACCAGTGCTTTAAGAGAAAAATGTTTGAGTGATTGTATAAAACTGCAAGTACATGCAAAATGGAAAAAATATATATAAAATAGTGAGGACGATACCGTTTCTGAAAATATTCGGAAAGCATCCTCTTGAATTGTACAAAACTCTGGTGCATACGATTGCCTCAATGAAATTGACGTGATCAATAGTGTTAGAGAAGAGTTAACCATATTCTGATCTTTATCTTGGTCAACTGCATTAGAGCAGAGAGAAAGCATAAGAATTTTATGTAAAAAGCATCATAATAATGAAACTCACAGAGGTTGTGCTGACCAAAATCCTCAATAGAAAGTGAGCATCTATTTAGTATTTGAGTATTTAGTTTAGCATCTGCAAGAGAAATTAACAAGTGAAATATTTTACTTTTTCCCTTAATCCTTAACTTTTTTTTTTCTTGAGAGGTTTTTTTTGCTATAGGACTCCTGTGCTTGCCAGACGGACAGAGAGAGACAGAGAGACAGAAAACGAGAAATCACCTCCCAGGGGGGATGGCCACGCCGCAATCCCTTCTCCTCCATTCTCCTCTCGGGATCTTGGGCATGCACGCACACGCCCCCGGCGTGAGTTTTAAGCTACCAGGTCCAGGACGCAAACCGCGGTCGACTACGTGGGAGTCCAGCGACATAGCCATTACACTAACTGCTGGTCCCTTAATCCTTAACTTTTAAAATGTCACCACAGGACTTCAGAAAAGAAAATTGTAGTCCTGCACAATGTTTGGATCCATTTTAGAGTTTTTTCTCGTGTCTCACTTATTCCTTCTATGATGGTTTTATTTCACTTTAGTCTTGGAGTTGACCGAATATATATATTTAACTCTTGCTCATCCATCAGTTGGCCAAAATAAGATTTCATGGCATTTCAAATATACATATTTCTCTGCTGAAGGATTAAAGCAATTTTAGAAGAAAAGTACAAGGTAGGAAATTAAAGGTTAAAGTTTTGCAGATATCTCCACAATACACCAATTTTTCCCTTTAAATATATCCCTCATAGTGAAATTGCTTGATCATATGATATTTCAATTCTTAGTTTTCTGAGGAACCTCCATACTGTTTTCCATAACGGCTGTACGAATTTACATTCTCATCAGTTCTGTGTAAGAGTGCACTTTCTCCATATCCTTGCCAGCATTTGTTAGTTTTTGTCTTTCTGATAAAACCCTTTATAAATACAATGGCCCAAGTTTGGGCTCTACTTTCAGGAAATTCTCAACAGTACGACGGTTATTTTGAGTTTTAATGTATTAGTAGGGCATGGAGATGGAGTAGAAAAATATTGACTTTATGATCATCCCATGAGCAAAAGTAGCACATTTCTTTTAATTCCAGTATCCATTCCAATACTCTATGATTGAGAGTAATAGGCTTGCTAATCTTTTGCTATTAATGTTTTTAAATAACAATTTGCTTAAACAATACATTTTGTTGCAAGAAAGAACATCAGTTTTTAAGATACAGTACAAGGTTTTCTCATTGTGACAAAACTTTCTTCCTTAATAAGGCACACTTTTTGCCTTTGATGCCATTTTGTCTTCACTGAGTGGTTATTTTCTATTCTTTTATAGCCTGGAAGAATTATGAAGAAGGTGTATTAGACTTTAATATCAGTTTTATTGGGCCCCAAGGATACTCTCTATTCCATTCTATTCTTTTCTGTCAGAGCCTTCCACTGACAGAAAAAGGATGGCGATGATTGCCAACACATTCAGCCATCTGACAACAGATACATGGTTAAATGTAAGCAGAGTAATTCATTATTGGGTCTCATAGTATACAGGCATGCAAGGGGGAAAGATGAGAGAAATTAACAAAGAAAATTCATGTAATTTTTGGCATATCAGGTAATTTTATCATATTATGATTCCCAAAGGTTTTATGGCTGATTTGTGAGTTTCTCTGATGAGGGCTACAGCTAGATATCTACCTTTCAAACCGTGATTGTTTATCAAGCTCGGTATGGCCCACAGAAGTCTATGGATTATGAGCATCGAATGAGTCCCAAATCAATCAAATGAATAGCAAAGAGGACTAATAAAAGAGAACAGGGACTGTAGAAGATGAGATTCTAAATGAATTTCTTGGCCAGCCAGAGAAAAGGCAACTGGGCAGAGCCGGAAGATGTTCTGTAGAGAGTTGGATACTTGAATTCTTCAGTTCTCTACCACTGCCTACAAAAGTACTTTTATTCCAGGAAAATTAGGATATCTAGAGGTAGAGCTAGTTATTGCCAAATATCGTATTTATTCATTTATTTATTCATTCATTGTGTGTTTAACATATAATTGTTGAGTTTACTTTCTGAGAGTATGGTAGGTAACAAGACAGACAAAAGTTTTAGGTATCATTGCAATACATTCTAGTAAGGAAAAAATCAAACAGAAACTAATAAAAATCTATTGTAGCTCAGATTACAGATCCTACAGAGAAAGTTAAAGCAGAGTGAGGGGACAGGAGAAAGGTAAGGACGTGCATTTTAATTCTAAAAAAGAATATTTGAGAAGAAATTTGGTGAGCTGAGAGAACAAGACATGTTTATCGAGAATAAATACGTTTTGAGGCACAGGAAACAGCAAGGACTGAAAAAAGGCCGTAGGCAAAGATGGAGTAGTTAATCAATGGTAATATGGCAGTATGACTGGACCAGAATAAAAAGAGGGACTCTTTCTGGGATTCTGACAAATTATCCAGGAATTAAACCTTTGATACTATCCACAGGTTTCTCAGGTTCTGTTTGCTACTTCATTCATTCATTCATTCATTCATTTGTAGAGGTTTTTTACCTTAGGGCACATGTGCTCACTGGAGACAGGGACAGACAGAGACAGAGACAGACAGTGAGAGGGAAGGTGAGAAATCACCCCCCAGGGGGGATGGTCACACCACAATCCTTTCTCCTCCATTCTTCTCCCCAGACCTTGGGCATGCATGGACACATACTCAACATGAGTTTCAAGCTACCAGGTCCAGAACTCGAACTGCAGTCAGCCATATGGGAGTCTAGCAACATCACCATATGCCCTCTTCTGGTCTCATGTTAGGTACTTTTAAATCTGGTTTCTTTAGAAGTTCTGTTGACCTATCTTCAAATTTGGTGACTGCTCTGTCATTTCCATTTGATACTAGCCTATCTGTTAATATTCTATTTTTCAGTTCAAAATTTTTCTTCTTAGCCTTCTTAATAATTTTCTTTCTTTAAAGAAACTTTTGAATCTTTTTAGTTATTTTGAATGAATTTTCTTTATCTTCGCAAACATTGTTTTACCCGCTGCTTTAAAGGCTTTATCTGATAATTCCAACTCTTGGGGCACTAGGCTGGCATTTATTAATGGCCTTTTCCTTTGGAATAGATTACATTTTCTTTCTTTATATCAGGTTATTTTTTATTATATCCTCAATATTATGGATATCATGTTGAGAAAGTTCTGCATTTTGTTATAGTCCTTTGAAGAATTTTAATGTTTTTGTTTTAGCAGATAATTGTCTATTCTCTATAGGAAGCTCTTTCCTGCTGCTATAAGCTTAAATTCAGAGTTTAGTCTAATCCTTTAAGGCTTTGCTATATCCTCTTAGTTTTTCTTTTATCTTTTTCTTTTCTTTTTTTTTCACAGTTTTTTTTTCTATAGAGCGTATGTGCTCACCAGAAAGACAGAGAGAGACAGAGACAGAAAGCAAGAAATCACCCCCCAGGGGGGATGGCCATACCACAATTCCTTCTCCTCCATTCTCCTTTTGGGATCTTGGGCATGCACGCACACGCGCCCAGCATGAGTTTAAGCCACTGTGTCCATGACTCGAACCGTGGTCGACTACATGGGGATCCAGCAAAATAGCCATTACACCAAATGCTGGTCCCAGTTTTTCTTAAATTTGCTTGTCTCAGGGATCAGCCAGAAATTTGAGTATCCAAAAAATATAATTAGAGGACTCTCTTCTCTAGTCTTATCCCCTCTAGGTTCTCCTACACTCTCTGACAACTATATCATTGCCTGGACTCCTTTCTCTGGTTTATTCGGCCACACAGAAGGCTTTCTGTGAGAATTTTAGTTATCTGTGTCATACCACCACAAATTCATCCTGACTTCTAGGTGAAGAAAAAACAAAAAGTGGTAGTAGGGAATGAATCATTTCTTCACTAACCATTTCTCCACATTTTGACTCCCTCCGCAATATACCTGACTTTGTTCTCAGAAAATGGTTGGGTTCCTCAGTGAAATCAGTTGGTCAACTATTTGAGCACATTACATATAAAATACATACAGACCAAGTACTGTATTTTAAATATCTTGGAAGCACAAAAAAATATTTATTTTTGGGAACAGGTGGTGGTGCAGAAGTAAAACAACTGGACTCGCATGGGTTCATGTCCCAGGACCTCCCTGAGTACACAGGCACACGTACTTGTGTGCCCATAGACCAGGCTAGCTGATACTGGGATATATTGCAACATGAAGACCTTGTTGGATTACCTGTCTTCTCTCTCTCAATAAACAAACAAGCAAAAACTAAAAAAAAAAAAGAAACAGTCTTAATTTTTTCTTAAGAAACATTTTAAAATGTTGGGGGGACCTACAAAGAAAACAAAATCCAAGTATTTACACATACCCAACTACATATTGTAGAAAATGTTCCTAATCATGGTCTAATCACTAAGTGAGGATTAGTGATATTCTTAAATCTTAGACAAAAACAAAAAAGGAAAAATATCTGCTGATTAATGGTTGGCTGCTTAATCAGCTTCTATCTTATTTAATTTTATAAGAAAATAATAAGTCCCTGAAGAGGACACTTCTGTAATTTGGATAATAGGTATTAAAGTAGAAGATAGTAGAGGAATAAAGATTAAGAAAACTAATGACATTTCAAGCACTCCTATTTTATACAAAGTTGGACAAGGCATATGTTGTCTCTGTATCACAATGTTATCCTATGAATCAGTGGTAATAATGACCACACTCCTGCATATATCTCAGGGACAATAGGCATGCTATACAAAGTTTCTGTACGTCTCCAAAAGAACCAAATTTGTTTCCTAAGCATAGCTCTTTTTCCAGTGTTGCATCCTCCTCTGTTCTCTAAATTAGTTTTTGTGTTGTTGTTGTGATGTTGGTATGCTGCAAACAAGAATTTCTCACTTATCCTAGAACATCTTTCCAAATTCTGACAAGTGCTCTGAATGCTTTTGAAGTGTCTGGAGCTTCAGTTGTTAAACTTCACACCTGGAGTTATATGGTCAAATAAGAAAGGAGTAAAGAAATATGCAATGTTTTTCAAAGCTCATTTTCCTCTTTCAATCTGATGAATTTAATGTGACTCATTCAAGCAGCAAACACTTCTCACCTCTTCAGTATGCATCAGCTTTGGGAAACACATGAATGTTTTCTCTCCATCTTGGAGCTTTGTTTCTTCTTCAGTTAATTCTTTCAAAAAAAATATTTTTTCTCAGAGTCTGAGAGTATGTGTGCATATGCATGCATGTATATGCACCCATGAGACAGAGTAAGAGAAAAACTCTCAGCAAGGTCTAATCATGCTAAAATCACCTCTCCCCAGCTCTTCAGCTGTTCAAGATCTTGGGTATGCTCACATCTGGCATGTTTCAGGTCAACTAGAGATCCATACCACTGTTGACCACGTGACTTCCAGCACTACAGAATAGTAGGCTACTACCTGCATGACCAATACTGGGCTACTCAGTGACTTCTTGACTGTACTAAGCGTTCTGGGATGACAAAGATGGCAGAATGCATAAAATAAAATTTCCCTGGACTGTAATTAGCAACATCTAGAATATGAGAACAATACAGGAAAAATGGTCCTGTGTCTTTAATAAATAAATTCATATAAACAAAGACGGGAAAGATAAGCATGTGTCAAAGAGCTTAATTAGGTTTGGTCCATTGGTGATAAATGAACCTTCTTTGAACACAACTGTGAAAGTTTCAACTCAGCATATTTGTTTTTTTTAATGACATATGTTTTTAGTTTTGAAATATTACTACAATTTTGTTTTCAAAAGTCTCCTTCCCTTTAAAATAATGATATATGTATTTAAAGATAAAAACGTTATGCTTCGTAGAGCTCACTTCAGAACCACGTGCTTTAGGGTAAAGCATAAAACAAAATTTCCTTTGGAATTTTTTCTTTCTTTTTGATATCTGGGTAATGACCTCCATGGAGTCCATTGTTCTATTTTCTCTAGGTGTCTTTTTTTTTTTTTTTTTCTTTTTAGCACTACAGAATAGTAGGCTACTACCTGCATGACCAATACTGGGCTACTCAGTGACTTCTTGACTGTACTAAGCGTTCTGGGATGACAAAGATGGCAGAATGCATAAAATAAAATTTCCCTGGACTGTAATTAGCAACATCTAGAATATGAGAACAATACAGGAAAAATGGTCCTGTGTCTTTAATAAATAAATTCATATAAACAAAGACGGGAAAGATAAGCATGTGTCAAAGAGCTTAATTAGGTTTGGTCCATTGGTGATAAATGAACCTTCTTTGAACACAACTGTGAAAGTTTCAACTCAGCATATTTGTTTTTTTTAATGACATATGTTTTTAGTTTTGAAATATTACTACAATTTTGTTTTCAAAAGTCTCCTTCCCTTTAAAATAATGATATATGTATTTAAAGATAAAAACGTTATGCTTCGTAGAGCTCACTTCAGAACCACGTGCTTTAGGGTAAAGCATAAAACAAAATTTCCTTTGGAATTTTTTCTTTCTTTTTGATATCTGGGTAATGACCTCCATGGAGTCCATTGTTCTATTTTCTCTAGGTGTCTTTTTTTTTTTTTTTTCATTTTTTTAATTTGCAGAGTACATATTTGCTTTCCAGGAAAAGATAAAGAGAAAGGAATAAAGAGTAAGAAAGAATGAAAGAACTTCCCAATGGAGCATGGTCACTCTCTAATTCCTTCTCCATTTCTCCCTCCTGGGGGATTTTTTGGCATGCATGCATGTGCACCCCATGTATTTTTCAAGACACTAGGGCCTGGATTTCAACTGAAGTCAGCAAAATGGGGTCTAGCTCTTTTAACCACTAAGCTTTCATGCCAGTCGTAGTTTCCTTTACGTTGAATTTTCTCCAGTGAGGATTGAACATATTTAAACCATGACCATCCACATTATCTTCAGGGGGAAGATTTATTAAAAGCTTATCTGTGTAAGAAACACCCAGTCATAAATAGAAAATTAACTTCTGGGCTCCATGCATAATGATTTTGAAAATGAGTAAGGTTCTTTATCATGAAAATACATAGCTACTCTGAAGATTTTCTCGTGTTGCCAGAAAATTGAATTAATTGTATCAAAATGTCTAAATCTAACATCCAGTGTATAGAATATGCAGAGGGAAGGGAATGGGAAACATGTTGAACAACACTGAATATTCAGTCAACAAAATCCAGAATGAAGAAATGTTAGAGTAGAATTGACCCAGCATTTTTTTAATGTAAATTAAAAACCATAATGTGGTGGTCGGTGGAGAAAGCACCAACCAATATAGTCTGTAAATGCTGTGTTTACGATTATGCTACTACTCTCATCTCTGAAAACAAAGGAAGAAAATATTAAAAAAACTATTGATTTTATTCTGACTAGAATCATTCTAACCCTTATCTCATTTTTCCCAAACACAGATGTATTTATAACCAATTCTTTTTCCCTTTTAAATTTTTCACAGATGTGTCTGCTCACAGGACAGACAGAGAGAGAGAGAAAGAAAGAAGGAAAGTGAGAAGACACTCTCCCCCCACCACGAGGCACAGTCATACCAGAATCTCTTCATCTCTCCTTCCTTTTGAGATTTTGGAAATGCACACACATGTGCCAATATGTTTCTCAAGTCCCCAGAGTCCAATCATGCTCTCAGCCACGTGGGATCCAGTTGCCTTGACCACCATGCCCCTTGTTGGCCCAATAATCTGTTCTTTACTAAGTATTGTAACTTACTTTCATAAGCCATACCACACTAAGTACTACAATCTAACTTTTGTTGGAGATTTTACTCCAGTGGAGTCATACACAATATTTTAATAGTAAATAGCCTTGCCCATTGCCCAAGGCAGAACATTGAGACCGGAAACATTGCCTTATTTTCCCTTTTTCAAACTCCCAATCCTTAATTCCTAGTAGATTCCTGATAAATGCTGAGTAACTGCAGAAATTTTAAAATTAATGTAATTTTTCATCATCAGTAATCACATAACTCCTGCAAGTTTAGTGGCAAGATCAATCTTATATAAGAGGAAAGTAGTGACCTAATAACTGGTAGAAGGAAAATTAGGAGACTATACTAAATATTGTTGCAGAACAAACCACTCAAAACTTAATGATTTAAAACAATAATAATTTTGTTTCTCACAAATTCAGTGGACTTGCGTGTATAACCAGGGATAAGTTAAAAAGTTCACTAAATTTAAACATTATATTTGATAATAAATATATATGTGTGTATATATAATATATATAAATTTCTCATTTATCATAGCTTTCATCTTTTAATTTTGTCCTTTGTGCTCATGTTTTTCATTGTATTTATTTCTTTCTGGTATATATGGTCTTGAATTTAATTGCCATATCTCCTGTATCTATTTTTTTCTTTTTTTCTTTTTGTTTCTGTTTCTTTTACACATTCAATCACGTTACTTAGCTTACAAAGTGAACATTCCAACATGTGTACAATTCTCACCAGTCCAGTTCACCATACTAGAAAGTTATCTTAATATGGAAAGCTTAACAGTCTTCTTTGCTTCTCTGATAATTGAAGAATATAGTATATTTGGGGTTTGTCTTGTGCTTTTTTCTCTCATAATTAGATTCAGTTAGGCTTTTCCAGACATATTACTTCCAAAAAGTTGTCTTCATTGGGGCCAGTAGGTGTTAAGGTGCTAGAATCCTACATGGCTAGCCATAGTTCGAGTTCCAGACCTGGCAGCTTGAAAATCACACCAGGTGTTTGTGTGCCCAAACTCTTAAGAGGAGAGTGGAGGAAGGATTGTTGCATGGCCATGCTCCCTGGGGGAATGATTTCTCACTTTTCCTCTCTCTGCATTTCTCTCTACCTGGCAGCTTGAAAATCACACCAGGTGTTTGTATTCCCAAAATCTTAAGAGGAGAGTGGAGGAAGGATTGTTGCATGGCCATGCTCCCTGGGGGAATGATTTCTCACTTTTCCTCTCTCTGCATTTCTCTCTCTCTTTCTGGTGAGTAAACGCACCCTATGGCAAAATAAATAAATAAAAGTCTTTGGAGATTTTCAATGTCCATCTAGACTTAACTGATAATTTTATTATTGATTGTTCAGTTTCTCCACTTTATAGGTAATTATATTTTCCTACTGCAACTGATCAGTGATCTGTGGGAACATTCTTTAAAGCCATACAAAACATATACTGTTCAAATATTTCTTCTCCTTGATAAATTGCTTTTTATTATTATTTTTATTATTATTATTATCATTATTTTTGGATATTTTGCCTCAATCTCTATTTATCCTATAATATTTCTAATACATCAGCTTTTATTAATGATTGAGTGATAAATGGATTAATTGATTGGAATATCTCCTGTATATATTTTATTCATTCAAAATGTTGTCTTTGTGTTTATACATATCTCTTGCAAGCAACCTTTAGTCAAATTTTACTTAATACTGGAATTTTGTCAGCACTGTAGACTTGTTCCAGTGTCAGATTTTTATCAGTGATGACCTTAGAAAACTTGTCAAGAAATTTCTACATTGCTTTGTGATTAGCAGATGTTATATAACCAAAAATATTTTAAAACCTAATGCCATGTCTTTTCCTTTTTTTATAAGAGACAGAGAAAGACAGAAGGTGAGAAATCCCCACAACCTGGGGTTGATGGCCATGCCACAGTCCCTTCTCCTTCATTCTCCTCTTGGGATTTTGGGCTCACATGCATATGTACCTGGTGAGAGATTCTAGCTGCCAGGATGGAACCTTGAACCATGGTTGACTATGTGGGAGTCCAGCACCTTAACCACTATGCCACCTGCTGGCCCAGCCATGTCTTTTCTTAATTTGCTGCTACCAGCATATTGAAAATTCACAATTCCCTTCAAACTTCTGTTCATTGTGCTAGGTATTTGCCTGTATCATGATCAGCATTCCATTAAGTGTTGCACACTCACTCTGTCACTGACAGATTTACTCTTTCACTTTATGACCGAAATCTTCATTTTTAGCTTTATGCAATTGTTCTTCTATTTTTTATTATTTTCTGTTCATCATTTTTGGCATAGACCCTCAACAGTTTATCCTTGTTTATTCAGGTCATTCATGGTGATCATTCCATCCTCGTACTCTTCTGTAAGATGGTGCATTCTTATGCTGTTGTCCAGATTCTCCCATACCTTGATATTCTATGTAGTGGATACACATAAACTTTCTCTTTCTCTTATCTTTGTTACCCATAAAGACTTCTTCAGGCCTTTTTGACATTTCCACAATACCTTTATACCACAGAGCAGAGAATAATCAGAATAATTTTCAAAATAAGAACACAGTAATTGGTGTACTATTATGAACATTGGCAATCAGCCTGCATACAGCTATTTTATTATCCATTCTGAATGGGCTTGCATGGTGGGATTTGGGTATGCACAGGAAAAAATACATTGCAGCTTACGGGGACTGGGAGGGTCTTTGTATTCCTTGGAAACTTGGAATAAACTGTGTGTTATGTGCCTGGATTTTTACTGTAACCTGACACATGAGGTCAAATGCAGGATTTTCTACTTGTACCATTACTTGGTGCTCAGAAAGTTACATATTTGGGGGTATCATTTTCAGATTAAGGATTCTTCATCTATACTTCGCCTTGCTTCCTATATTTAGCTAGTGAGTAAGGTTGTCCTAGGGAGCACTTTGAGCCCTTGTTACCAGATGGAAGCAAAATCTGCATCTCCCCCTGTTCTGCTTCAAATGATCATTCCCCTAGATCAACAGCTTGAGTTCTAATGATCTCGCTCTCTCTCTCTTTTTTCCTTTTATGGTTTTGCCATCAGGCACATGCACTCACCAGAGAGACAGTATAAGAGGAAGTGAGACATCACCCCCCAGATGGGGATGGCCATGAGGCAATCCCTTCTCCTCCACTCTCCTCCTGGAATTTTGGGCACACACCTGCACATGCCCAGCATGAGTTTATTTATTTACTTTTAATTGAAAATAAATTTTAGAAAGATTTTTGCTATAGGGCACATGCACTCACTGGAGAGACAGAGACAGTGAGACAGAAAGCAGGAATTCACTTCCCCAGGGGGAGAGGCCATGCTGCAATACCTTCTCTTCCATTTTTATTCAAAATTTTGGGCACACATGCACACGTTCCTGGCATGAGTATCAAGCTGCCAGGTCCAGGACTTGAACCGGGATCAGTCATATGAAAGTCCAGTGATATAACCATTACTCTATCTGCTGGTCCCCCCAGTGTGAGTTTTAAGCACCTGGTCTGGGATTCTAATCTCAGTCAGTCATGTGGGAGCCCAGCACCTTAACCACCACACCACCTGCTGGCCCTGCCCTAATTTTCTCATCACTTTTATATCTGCTCATGTTCTGTCTTGGTTTGACAGCTATACCATTTCAGTATTATGTAAATTCATCGTTATAATTACTATCTATATTGTCTTTACAAAGACTAACTATGCCAGTCATCCTTGAGGATTTCACTTTTCTCTTTGGATCTCAGGTACTTTCTAATCTCCTAAGCCCTTGGTTTGTTTTCACCATTTAGCACACATCACAGATTTACTCTGTGGTTCCAAACCACCCTTTGAGGTGAACATATTATTTTGGTGCATAGAAAGAATTTGTTGATTCTCTAATTCCAGGCTCTCAGAAAATGTAGGGAATCCTTTGAAAGGCATCTTCAAAGAAACTGGAATTGAGAATTTGCCTGTTATTTTAGGTGAAATTTATTTAATTGGCAATCATTTCTATTTTTCCTATGAATAGCATATTGCATAAAGTCTTTCAAAAAGAGTAAGAAAGGTCTTTTGCATGTAAAAGAGTTATCATCTTACACATTTTTTTCTTCCGAAATGATTGAACTGAAATTTGCTAGCAGTGAGAATTTAACGGCCAATTATTCTGAGCAATTATCTTCTATTTTATTTTCTCTCCAGACTCTACATCACAGTGTGACAAGAACAGTCATTTCTTTTTTTTTCCCCTTTTGTAGTAGATGGGTTAAAATCCTTTTAATTATTATCCTTTTTGTTCACTAATGCTCTTTTATTTAGATGCATGTTAATATTTTGATTTATATAAGGATTTTATTTTGTTTTTGCCAAATGTAGTCACATAGCTTTTCGTATGTGTTAAAAAGTAGGCCACTGGGACCAGCAGATGGCATAATGGTTGCGTCTCTGGACTCCCACATAGTCAACTGTGGTTTAAGTCCTGAACCTGACAGCTTAAAACTCATGCCTGGCACATGTGTGTGCATGCCCAAAACCCCAAGAGGAGAATGGAGGAGAATTGATTGCAGCATGACTATCCCCCACCCCGGGGGTGATTTCTCGCTTTCTGTCTCTCTGACTCTCTGTATCTCTCTGGTGAATACACACATCCTATAGCAAAAATCTCTGCCTCTAACAAAAATAAAAAGTAACTTACTTAGGAAAAGTTAATGAAAGAATATATTGGCATGCAGAAGTCATGTGTGTCAATTGGATGGTTATAAATAAAACCTAGCTTAGAATATAATCAGTCCAAATTAAACATAGGGTGAAAGAATTTGGGTCAAGAGCTTGAGCAGGGTACAGAGTGAGTATCCTCCTCTTCAAGTGCTGTTTAGGAGTAAGAGGAATTGCATAGAGTTTATACTTGTGGAAAAGTTAGTGAATCTAAGAAAGATATGATAAGCATGGAGAAAGCATTCATGTCTTACTGGACTTGATGAAGAAGTAAGTAATTTCCTTCAGACTTTTCCAGAGTCTGCTAAGTCAAGGTTATAATTTCATATAGTTTAGGGTTTTATTTATAATATTATATGTTTTTTTATAAAAGTGAAAATTGGTATTCATAATTTGCATTATACTTGAAATGATCAGTTCTGTAGTAACAATAGCTTTCAAAGTCACTATCATTGAGCATTTACTAAGTACAAGGCTCCATGCTCAACTATTTTCACATAATATGTGCTTGAACACAATAGCTAGTAAGTAAG
This sequence comes from Tupaia belangeri chinensis, assembly GCF_000334495.1. Lineage (NCBI taxonomy): Eukaryota > Metazoa > Chordata > Mammalia > Scandentia > Tupaiidae > Tupaia > Tupaia belangeri. Next base: position 3,947,442 of record NW_006159584.1, on the reverse strand, counting down.
TGGATCAGCATTCAGTCTTAGGTCTATGAGCAAGAGCTTTCTCCTCCTTTTTTGCTGCCCCTTCTGTGAGAACTTCCCCTACACATGCATGGTTGTCCTCCATGGCCCTTATTTCAAGTCTGTGACTGTATTTATCTGGGTACAGCAGTTTGGATCATGGTTGGACACCTAGGAACTGATGGTTGTTGGCACTAGAGTGGGGAGGACACCAATCCTTAGAACTAGGAAAGTGACTTCCTGTCACATGCTTGGAGAACCGAAAAGGATGAGTGGTTTTGGGGGAAAGGATTTGTCAACTGTCTTATCCTGGATAAGCCTCCCTTATCGTGGTAGTAAACTGTACAGGTAGGCTGCCTTCATCGCCCACTCAGAGTGATTCCTACCTCTGGGCAAAGATACACTGCCAGAGACATTGCAGCAAGGAGAGTAGGCAGAGGAATAGTCAGCTCCCCAGAGAAGACTCTAGCCTGGGTGGGCCGCTCAGACCTGAATCTAACTGACAGGAAGAAGTTAAAGCCGGCCAAGGACATAGAAACCACAGCCAACAAATATCTCCTGGTTTGAGACCAAAGGCATGTAGACACTGGGGAACCCCTATTAGCTGTTCTCTGATGATTGCTTTAATATATTTAATCAGAACACTGAGATTTCTACTGACTTGAAGGCGACATGTAAGAATGCACCTTGGAGCCCATTTCTAAAATTTGACCCTGCCTAGCCTAGTCCTGCTACCATTGACAGTGATTACAACAGCAGGATTGTGGTTCCAAAATCAAAGGAATATTTTATGAAAATCTCTGTAAGATGCATAATGGCCACAAGCAACCATTATGGGATTTAAAAAGTACTAATTATGAATATTATTACACTAACACAAAAGCATCAATCCAGAGAATAGACAAATTTTTTCAAAAACACTGTTCAGTTTTGGCATCTCATGAGATCTATTGTTTCTGATTTGTAGGGTGCTGTCTTGATTTGACCCATAAATATTGTAGTAGTGTTAGAGAAAGATGAATGGAGAATATTTTTTTTTTTTGCAAAATATGACACATATATATATGAAAGCACTTAAAATAAGTTTACTTTTTAACAAATGAGAACCATAACCTTTCTAACATTCTAGAAGCCTTCTACCCACTGTAAATTCACTTTTCCAAAGTGTAGGGTTGAAAAAAAGCAAGGCGTAAGTTCATAAAAAGATGGGTTTTGGAAAGGAAGCTTTGTATTACACATTTCCTGTTTTTATAAGCTGTGATGACCGCCATTACTATGTTTAGCGTGATGAGTATTCATGTTTATAAATGTACTGTTGGATAGGTTGCCTTTTCTAATGGCAATGCAATGAACTTTAATCTCTTAATTAGAATAATTTTTTGTATAAGTCCAAAAAGATCCCTCACGTACACTTCCTTATTTCCGCCATGTAAGTGTGTGACCATCCCTTGAATAGGATACCAGATGATTTGGATGGAGAGACCCAGTATCAGTTTTATCAAGAGTTTCTTCAGAATTTACTAGAAGATATAGTTTTAAAAACATTGTATACATAATGCTTACTTATAGATTCAAAGTTTCTTCTTTTTATTTTGAAAGAGTGAGATGTTTGCCATAGGGCTTGCTGGAGAGACAGAGAGACAGAAAGTGAGATTTCACTCCCCAGCGGTGATGGCCACACTGCAGGGTGATGGCCCTTCTCCTCCATTCTCCTCTCAGGATCTTGGGCACGCATGCACACATTCCCAGCATGAGTTTAAAGTAGTAGGGTCCTGGACTTGAACTGCAGTCAACTATGTGGGAGACCAGCGTTTTAACCATTATGCCATCTACTGGTTTCCTGAATGTCTTCTGACCTCCTTAGCTTATACTTATTAATGAGTCACAATTATTATAATAATTTAATTCATCTAATACCCATAATTTCTCAGGCAATATTTCTGTCCACTTTAGTATTACCTACATGTATTTCCAAGTGTCCTCAAATAGTTCTTGAGGGGTTTCATATTCTCACAAACAGATCTCCTCCTGATGAGCACAACATTTTTTCAGCCGCACCTTTATGGGAAAGATTACTTGACAAAGCTAAGGCTGTGTGCTGCTCAGGATGGTAAATGCTATGGCTACAGAGTGAGTCTCAGAATTCCTTTGGATTTACCTACTACTAGTAGATAACCATAATGAGTATTTTATGACTTCTTTACCCCTACAGTTTTACAAAACTTTTAATGCGTAAGCTCTTTCAATACTTATTCACACATTTCCTATAGTTGGGAGGAATAAAATATAAGTCCATTAGGAATCTGGTCTATTCTGGAAGGTGAATGTTAGTGACAAAAGTAAAGCTCTTCCTTTTATTTTCCTTGGCTCAGTTGTACTTTTAGTGACATAATTACAAAAAATTAAGATGAAAAGCAGAGTAAGGGACAGGTAAGTGGCTCATTACCCTAGCGAAATACATAGTAGAATAGGCCAAGTAGTCAATATAAATCACACACAATTCATGCTTACAATACCGACGTGATACTTCTACCATTAGAAGTTCTGCTATATTGTTCTAATTCAATTTTTTCTCTTACTCATATATGTTGAGGAAGAACTACACAATGGAAATAAACAGTGAGTCTGAAATGCAGAGATAGATTTTGATTCCCAGCTTTGCCATTACCCTTCCTATATCATTGTGAATTTGCTACTTGCTCCCCTGCTGGTTTAAGTTCCTAACCACCAAAAAAATGGAATGTGGCATAAACGATGGTTGAGGCGCTGTCTAAATCCACTTTGTATTGAAGCCCTCCATTTCATATGCTGAGCCATTCTACTCAAAATTATATTTATACATGTCAACTGAAGTAGAATGCAGAAATTTCTTGACTTTTTTAAAGCAAAGTTTATTTTCTGAGAGAGAGGAAAAGGGAGACGGGGAAATAGGGTACACCCCACACAGTCTTGTCACACCTACCTCAAGCTTCCTTAAGCTCCTACCTCAAGCCTTCCAGTCAGCCAGCCCAACGCGTTCAGGTGGACCCAAGATCTGAACCTCAGACCTTCCCATATGACTCTGGTATTACACCACAACACCCTACTGCCTGCATAGCTGTGAATGGGCTGCTTTTTAATGACCATTGAAAGTACTTAGTCCATACAAATGACAGTAAGTTTTTTTTTCCAGGAAACTTGAACTTTTGAAAACCACATAGCTATATTAAAGGACATTAAACATTAGTGTAATACAGCCTCATATACCCATACAAGCCATATGCATTTCTTCCCACTGTGAAAGTTATAAAAGGAAGACTAAAAGTTCCTGATTCAAATCAAATATAAAGCTGAAGTTTATATCAACATATATCAATGCTGGAGGTGATATGGGTAGGTTCCGGGTTCAGAGCCTGAGTCTACCTAACACAGGGTATACCTGTGGACTCGTCTGAGTTATCCATGATCCCAGCCAGCTACAGGTCTGGGGTTAGACTGGCACTGAAGACTCTACTAGGGTGCTTGTCTCACTTTCTCTCTCTTTCTCTTTGTCTCTCTTTCTCTTTCAAAAGAAAATGAAACTGAACTTTAAAAATTATTTTCTAGATAAACTTCTTAGAATTTGTAACTGTTGTCTTGAAATTAATATTTTGGTGACACTATATGAGTTTTTGTAATGTCTGTTGGCCCTTAGGAGCTGACAGACGGAAGCCTATATACTTTCAGTTCAATCCCATTGGTCAAATTGCTCCTGCTCTGGTTAGATAAGTATCTCACCTAGATGACAGAACACATTATTGCTGATTCCCTCCTCTAAGGAATTCAATAGAATTCTCTAGAATAATCCATTAAAATACTGCTTCCGCTTTCTAGTAATGATTTTAAATTTGCCTTGAAATTGCCAGATTAAATGAAATGAATAGCATAATGGCTAGCCAAATTTCAATTTATGTTTTATTGAATCTGAAATCATTAAAGGCAATTACGATTTTAAAAACCCTTGTTTATAAAAAAATTACAGGTGCAGATGGAGAAAGTTAGCTGTTTATTGGTTCCTATAATAATGTACCATCTGATATATAGGTATATTAAGAAAGAAGAACATGTTTGTTTCCTGACACCTTGAAAACAAGTGTTTCCAAATTTAGAGTGATATATCTTTTGTGTACTAAGTCATTATAATCCACTATTGAACGAAGCAACGTAAAAATCGAGAAAAAAAAAGTCTCTTCTACCCTTATAACTATAACAACAAGAACAATAAGCCAGAAAAAAATGCACATTTTCTTTTTCGTATGAGAGCTGAGGCTGCAGGGCAAAAAGTAGCCCAGTATTTAAAGAGAGACTGGTGTCTGCAGGAATGAAATAGATGCAGACTCTAGCTTTTCTTGAGAGCAAGTCACAGCATTAACCAGAAGCGTTCAGCTGGGTGGCCCATTGAACAGGTGGAATGGCAGAGGCCATTCATGCACTTGTGCAAAAACATGATGCCCTGGGGAGAGGTCTACGAGATGGGGATAATCTACTCTCTTGTGGGTTTTTTCCTCCATTAACCTTACCAAATGTTCACAAAAAGATAGAATTTTTAAGAGAGTACCCTTGTAATGGTGACCAGAGACACAACAGCTAATATAAATGATCCAGATTGAAACACACAAAAAAATTTGGTAGGAAAAGAGAAAAAAAAGGATTATGGGTTGATGTTAGATCTTCAAACATTTAAGTTCTAAGAATTTCAGAAGAAGCATGAGAATACCAGGTAGAAGAAAAATTTGAAGAAATGATGATTGAGAATTTTCCAAAATTAATGTCAGACAGTAAACTACAACTTCAACAAGTCTAGAGAACACCAATTAGAAATTTTTTGGAAAGTAATGTCATATTCAAAAGACCTGAAGAGTAGACAAAGAAATGTTCTATTTACCTGATTTATCTATTTCATTTCTGACCAAAAAAGCTGTTTATTTCTTAATGTCTTTTGAGGCTATGTTATTGGGTACATAGGATTTAAGATTATGTTATATTCCTGGTGGATTCTCCATTTAAACATTATGAAATTTTCCTCTGTATCCCTTTTAGTAACTAAAATTGTAACATTCTTTGTTTAGTATTTGCATGGCAGTAGGACCCAGGAATGCTGTAACTCAGTCCATCTCTCTTATTCATAAAATAACTAAACAAATACTTTTTCAAAAGTGTGTGGGGTCAGCAGGTGACACTATGGTTGAGGCACTGGACTCTCACATGGCTGACCATAGTTTGAGTCCCAGAGATGATAACTTGCTTGCTCACTTTCTTTCTCTCTGTCACTCTTTCATGAGCACACATGTCCTATAGAAAATTTAAAAATAATAGTAACGGTGAATTTTTTTTTTTTAAAAAAAGCAATTTTTAAAGAAATATTTACTTTTTTTAAGAGAGATTTTTACTGTAAGACACTTGTGCTCACCAGAGACAGAAAGAAAGAGATACTCCCCTCCCTGGGAGGGGGATGGCCACATTGCAATCTCTCCTCCTCCATTCTCCTCTTAAGATTTAGGCATGCATACTGCAAGCATGAGTTTTAAGCTGCTGTGTCTGGGACTTGAACTGTGGTCAACTACGTGGGAGTCCAGTGACATAACTATTATGCCATCATCTACTGGCCCCGAGCATTATTTACTTTTATTTAATTGTAACATTCTTTGTTTAGTATTTGCATGGCAGTAGGACCCAGGAATGCTGTAACTCAGTCCATCTCTCTTATTCATAAAATAACTAAACAAATACTTTTTCAAAAGTGTGTGGGGTCAGCAGGTGACACTATGGTTGAGGCACTGGACTCTCACATGGCTGACCATAGTTTGAGTCCCAGAGATGATAACTTGCTTGCTCACTTTCTTTCTCTCTGTCACTCTTTCATGAGCACACATGTCCTATAGAAAATTTAAAAATAATAGTAACGGTGAATTTTTTTTTTTAAAAAAAGCAATTTTTAAAGAAATATTTACTTTTTTTAAGAGAGATTTTTACTGTAAGACACTTGTGCTCACCAGAGACAGAAAGAAAGAGATACTCCCCTCCCTGGGAGGGGGATGGCCACATTGCAATCTCTCCTCCTCCATTCTCCTCTTAAGATTTAGGCATGCATACTGCAAGCATGAGTTTTAAGCTGCTGTGTCTGGGACTTGAACTGTGGTCAACTACGTGGGAGTCCAGTGACATAACTATTATGCCATCATCTACTGGCCCCGAGCATTATTTACTTTTATTTATCATTATTATTTGTTTTTAATTTGACCAGAGAGAGAAGAAAAATGAGAAAGCAAGCTGCTAAGTCCAGGACTTCAATCTCAGTCGGCCACATGGGAGTTCATGGCCTTAACCACCAGGCCACCTGCCAGCCCCCCAAAATAAATAAATGATTATTAAAAATTTAAAAAGTAAAGATTTAAGGGAAAAAAAAGTGTGACTTCAGGGCCAGCAGGTGACCTGGAGGTTAAGGTGACTGGATCCCATATGGCCAATTCTATGGTTCAAGTCCCAACCCTGGCAGCTTGAAGATCATGCCAGAGGCTTATGTGTCTGCCCAAACTTCCAAGAGGAGAATGGCAAGACGGGACTGTGGCATAGCCACTTCCCTTGGGGGGCGGGTGGTAATTTCTCACTTTATCTCTTTCTCTAAAGCAAAATTTTTTTAAAAAGTATGAGTTTATTTATTTATTTATTTATTTATTTTTTGGAGAGGTTTTCGCTGGAGGGCGCGTGCGCTCGCCAGACAGACAGAGAGAGATATAGAGACAGAAAGCTAGAAATCACCCCTCCAGGGGGGATGGTCACGCCACAATCCTTTCTCCTCTATTCTCCTCTTAGGGATCTTAGGCACGCACGCACATGCGCCCGGCGTGAGTTTTAAGTCACCGGGTCCGGGATGTGAACTGTGGTCAACTACGTGGGAGTCCAGTGACATAGCCATTACGCTAACTGCTGGTTCCCAAAAAAGTATGAGTTTATTTTGATACAAAATTTTTCAGTATCCATGCATAATTTTTTTTCATAGTTATGCATTTTTCATGAACTTTTTGAAGGCCCTATCATATTCCAGTATAGATGTATAGGTCTAAGACTTTTCATATGCGGGGAAGCTTTCTCTAGAGTAGACTTTATGGGAATGTTTTAGAGTGTGTAGCATATGTGGTGTGAGTACTTGGGGGTTTAGGTGTTTTAGGTGAAGAGCCTTATTACTACTCTCTCACACAAAAGAACGATACATATTGTTCATCTTTCTTTTTAACCTAGCAACATATATTTTTACAAACCATTGTAAAAGGAAGTTCTTATAAAAGTTATTTTCATGGTGTTTTATTTTGTGGCTATTGCTGAACAGCGTTATTTGCTGTAAGTGCCATTGCTTATTTTGCAAGTCCTTTGTGACAGTGTCCGTGCTAAGAGATTTATTTTTTAAACTAGACTGAGGCATATGTAAATTTTATATTTGGCCACCACTTGGCCAATAAATGGCACAAGAAGATTTGAATCCCAGCTCTCTATCAGTACAGAGCCTGTCCTTCCCTGTGGCATATGAAGCACATTGGCAATAAACGTGCGTCGATTTGAATAACTGTCATATGTTATAGTTGATGGTAGAGTTTTGTTCAGTTTCCTTTTGGAAAAAAAAAAAAAATACCGTCTCTTAGAGCCTACCAGAAAACAATAACACAAGAAAACTGTCATGTGTCACCTCTGGAATAAAGCTTATGAAAACTGAATTCTAGAACTTCCTTATTTTTTATCAGTTTATTTTTTCTGACTTCTGTCACAGTGGAAAGGAAGTGGCCTGCTTCAGAATGAATGTATGTTAGTTGGGAATGATAGGTGGGAAACCTACGTCCTTACATGCAACTTATTCTACTCGATGCAGAGTGAGCATATTTGTGGGTAGTTTTATGCTTTCCATGAGATTTTCAACATACTTAATATGACATTGTAGACACTATGATTGGAACAAAATATATTCTCAAGGTAAAAACGGGACTTTGTTATAAAACAATTAAGAAGCAATTTAGAAAAAAAACAGTTAAGAAACAGAGGAGGACACATCGTATCTTATGACATTGTAGACACTATGATTGGAACAAAATATATTCTCAAGGTAAAAACGGGACTTTGTTATAAAACAAAGAAGCAATTTAAAAAAAAAAACAGTTAAGAAAAAGAGGAGGACACATTGTATCTTATATAGTTCAATGTTGTGAGTGAATAGAGACTGTGACATAGGGAGATATCACTTTGAGAAACCTCGTCATCATTTTTATGAAATTTGGTTTCAGAAAATTTTTGTGTGGGTTGATGTGATGTGACAACTAAAAAGAAGTGCTTTTGAGGCTGTTCTACCATGTCGTAAACATTTATAATTTATGTCAAAAGTGGTGCTATTTCACTAAAAAAAGCCTGAGATGTGACATTATTATTATTCTAAATTATATTTTGTTTTGGAATGGGGAAAGAAAGTATTTGTTATGTGCCAGGAGCTACACTAAATGCTTTACAAGTGGTAACTAATGGCTATTTGATGGGAATTCTGGAGACTGTATACCTTATGGAGGTAAGAATCGTAAAATAAGTACCTTATTCCAAAGTATTGAAACCAGTATGACAAAAGTATTCCCTGAAATAAAATGATTTTCCTGATCATTTTGCTCCCCTCCCCACATATCATGTTTTAGACAGTCCACCCGAAGGACTGATGCCAACCAAAAAGCAATTTGTCTTTTGTAATGAAATCACAGGAACTTCCTGTTCTATGTTTAGCTGTTTTCTAAGGTGTTTCAATCATTGTTTTTTGCTCTCAGTAGGTCTGAGTTCCACTATGTGGCTGAGACGGAGAATAAAAAGCTGTTTTCTTCATGACACTCTCCCATGGGTTCCCTGAGATAGTAGGGAATTTTATCATGTAGAGAAGATTCAGTTCTTTCGAAGGCTGTTACTTTGTTAGGTGTATTTAACTTACAACAATTACAGTTAAGTTAAACCTGAGATATGAAACATATCATTACAATATGTAGCTAATATTGTAAAGGAAAGCATGAGATACTACTCCTGTAATGTACCAGTCAGAAGGGCTAGGCTATACTGCAACTAAAAGTAACACCGAAATCTTGGAGATTAAAGAAAAACAAATGTTAATTTCTTACTTACTTTGTATGCCTGTCATGGAAGGTTAAAGAACTCTCTCCTCTGTTTTCCCTGTTCTGGGAAGAAAACAGATGAAACAATCAGCATATATGTCTCAGATTGTCAAAATAGAGGGTAAATGAGCATGGACTTGTGTCCTGGCTCTTAAATCTTTCATACAGATGTGACATATTACATTTTTAGCTCCTTTAATTGGCCAAAGGAAAATTTCATGGTTACTCTTAACCTTAATCAAGACAATGAGAACATTTGTTCACAAATATTTTCCAATGACAGAGCTGTCATGTACACATTAGTATACTTTTCAGGAAAGTTTCCTTTTTGAGGATTAGGGACTTTGAATAGTAATTTATATTCCTTAATTTTACAGAAGGATTACTTAGAGCTTATCAGAGGCTGCATATAGGTATACACTGTAATGAGCCTTGTTAAGACAAATTTTGGGGGACCAGCAGGTGGCCAGGTGGTTAAGGAGCTGGACTCTCACATGGCTGACTGGAGTTCAGTCCCAGACCTGGTGACTAGAAAATCATGCTGGACATCTGTGCATATGAACCCAAAATCTCAGGAGAAAAATGGAAGAGAAGGAATAACAGTGTGGCCATCCCCCCAGCGGGGTGAGCTCCTACTTTCCCTCTCGCTATTTCTCTGTCTCTCTCTGGTAAATGCATGCATCCTATAACAAAAACATAAAACAAACAAACAAAAACTATGGAATCAGAACTGATTGCCAAAATGTACATTTTAGTTGTGAAAATCTTGATTTCAATGTCCTTTGATTTATTCTAGTTTTGACATCTGTATTTTTAATTTTAAAGAGAGAATTTCATTTGATCTACTAATAACAGGTAAGTATTAATTGGTAATGGTTGAACACAATCTACAAAGAAAACCTCCAGTTTACTGAATCAGTTAACTTTGGTAGATATATGCATCAACCTAAAACTAATGTACAGTCGGCTCATATTTAAATTTTTTAATTGATAAATTATAGTTTATTAAAATTAAATACTTTCTGTGGAAGACAAGGTTCAGAGAATAAAAGAACAATTGGGAAAAATATATGCAAATCTCATATCCAACAAAAAGTATTTTTTAAATTTTATCTTACATTCATTCACTAAACATCATCACAGCATACAAAATGCAATTTCCCTCCAAGAATACACTGTATAGTGGCTTAATCATACAAATTACTGTCAACAAATAATTTTCTTATATGTATAAATGGAAAATTTCTTGCTTTTTTCCCTCCCCTATTTCTCACCCTCTGTCATTTGCTCACTGTCTCCGGTATGCTTCCATTGCCCCCCCCCCATATTATTAATTATTATTATTTTCGAGAGGTTTTCGCTATAGGGTGTGTGTGCTCGCCAAACAGACAGAGAGAGACATAGAGACAGAAAGCGAGAAATCACCCCCCAGGATTGATGGTCACACCACAATCCCTTCTCCTCCATTCTCCTCTCGGGATCTTGGGCACACATGCACATGCGCCCGGCATCAGTTTTAAGCCACCGGGTCCGGGACACGAACTGCAGTCGACTATGTGGGAGTCCAGCGATATAGCCATTACGCCAACTGCTGGTTCCCCACCCACATATTATTGATTCACACAATATCTTAATTAATCTAACTACTTTCAATACCAAGTTCAGCTGGTATATACGTATCTGTGAACACATGTCTGACTTTAGGCATGAAACTTGTGAGTAGAATGAATATACTATAAAGTAGTACCTGGTTGAGGCTCTACAGCCTATTGTGGTCATTAACTATATATTTTTTAAATATATTTTTTAATTTCAAGAAAGGCAGTTTTAGGTTTAATAAATCAAAATCAAAAACTGTTAAGGGAAATTTGCTTACACTTAAAGCCAGAAAATAGGTTAGGATTTTGTTCAAATAGTAGATACATAAACCTATCAACAGCTCAAGAGAAGATAAAAATCCTTAAATCTGGGAAATCAAGCATAGAAGAAAGTCAGTAATGTTTTAGTGAAAAGTCATAAAATTATATTTCACCAGTTCAGTCTCATGTACTTAATCTATCTTCTGTTGTGGTCCAATCTTTCTGTTTAAATTCTGGAAGATAACATTCAACTCCAGACTTGTCCGTACCATTAAGTTGGCCATTTTCTTAGCTGTTTTTGAACTTATATTTCTGTGTATCTGTATTTAGTTTTCCTGACATAGCACACTCTCCAGAACTTCTTGGAGAACTGGTCATTTTTCTCTTGCTCCTGCAGTGATTTCCAGTCATCTGATGGGTTATATGTTTCTTCCTAATTTCTTGAAGGTTAATCTGAGTGTTCAGAGGCATGCAGGGGGAGGTGATCTGCAAGCTCCCAGTCATTCTCTTTTTCTTCCTTTATGCAGCAGATTCAGTGGGAATTGAGGAATATTCTGATCCTAATAGTACTCAGATGTTTGGCTATAGTTCACTTAGACCTGTCTAGTCACAACATGGAGGATGAACAACAAAGTGATGAGGGTAAAAGAAAACAAAGAAGGAGAAAGAGAAAGAGAAAGAAAAAGAGAAAGAGGAAGAGAAGAGAAAGAGAAAGAGAAAGAGAAAGAGAAAGAGAAAGAGAAAGAGAAAGAGAGAGAGAAAGAAAAGACAAGACAACAAAAAAATTTTGTTTTATTATGTTTTTAAAAAAAGCAAAAATGAAAATGATGCTTCACACAAGTGCCAAGTGAACACAGCAGTTCTCAGCTCCAGTCCGGGAGTCTTTTTCCCTCTCCTAAATGGTAGGGAGGAAAGGTGTGAATTAACTAGATAAAAGAGGATCTGAGAGTCAAGAAAATACTTCCTTAAAAAAAATTTTTAAAAGGGAACCAGCAGTTAGCGTAATGGCTATGTCACTGGACTCCCACGTAGTCGACCGCGGTTCACATCCTGGACCCGGTGGCTTAAACTCAAGCCAGGCGCGTGTGTGTGCGTGCCCAAGATCCCAAGAGGAGAATGGAGGAGAAGGGATTGCGGTGTGACCATCCCCCCGGGGGGGTGATTTCTTGCTTTCTGTCTCTATGACTCTGTCTGTCTGGCGAGCGCACGCGCCCTATAGCGAAAAACCTCTCCAAAAAAAAAAATAAATTTAAAAAAGATAATTAAAAGGCAAGAGAGGCAGAGAGGGACAGAGAAATGGATTTAAGGGGTACCCTACCACTTCGGAATGGGATCTTGAAGATGAAGTCTCAGTAGAAAATCTTCATTAGTCTTAGTCCCTGAAAGCAATAGTTCAGAACTTCAATGGGGAAGTCTTCTCTGTATTTAAATTTCATATCCTAGGGAATACTTTTGTGGGAAATGACTGATGGTCCTTTATCTTTTTATTGTCCCAATTTTACATTCTGCTTATTGTTCCCTACATGCATAGTTCATCTTCACATGTATTTTTGCTTAAGTTACATCAAGTCTTTCAATATTAATTCTAAAGATTCCTTCTTCTGCATCAAACTTAACTAGGAAAGCTTAAGCAACACCATGTCTATGCCTTGTATACCTTTGTTGATGGAAAAGAGCCTTAAATTCCCTTTTGTCCACCCTACTCTGGGAAATGTTTACTGCCATCTTCTCTCTACTTCTAGTTTCCTTTTCTGAGTATTTCTCTTGATGATTTAGACTTCTTTCATGATGTTGTCTCTACATTTTTTCAACATTTTTACATTGGAGAAACACAGTTTTTATGTTGCAAATTTGACCTCAAAACACTCCACTCCCTTTGTTTGAAAAAATCCCAGACTCTGGGACAGTTGCTATGCAGCAGTGTGAGACTCTGCCTGAATCCTTGTAGTATCATTTTCCTTTTTTATTTTTTTGTAAAACGTGCCACGGACTGAAGTGAGCAAGCAAGCTCTCTACAAGTCAATGCTATTGGTATATTAAAATATATCCTTTAATCTACTTCATCAGTCTGCAAACATTATTGAGTGTTAGAATTGCCCATGCTATTTAAATCATGTTCCTGGGCCCCTAGTCCTAGATAATCTATTTGAATACAGTTTAGGTAGACTCCAATAATCTATCTTTTTATAATGAAGTTACTCAAGATAGTCTCATGATACTGATATCTTTCCTCTCTCCAGTTTTCTCATCTGTGAAATTAAGACCTTACAGGACAGTTTAAATATTAACTTCAGTTCATTAATAGATGTATTTAGCAAATTAACTAGCACATAGTAAGTAGCCAATTAATATAGATTATTATTTATTATCTTTGACTTTTTTTTTCCTTTGTCATCTTTTTAAGCCTCTTGGCCAAATCTTACCCAAAAACAAATTTGATAAATTACAGAAGAAAGCTGCCATAAATATATTTTTATTTCATAAAATATTTTCTTTTGGGGCTTCTTCAGTGTCTTGGTCTATCAGCACCTGTAGGAGATGGTGTTGGTGGTCACCTAGAATGTCTTTATTGGACTAGCACACCCATATTTCAGCTGCTTTGTTTTTATTTTAGCTGCCAACAGTTCTTACCTTCCCCCTTCCTGGTATAATATCCTTTGAGTAAAATTAGCCACCTTTCTTTGAGATTTCTAGGAGGTTGTACCCTGTTTGCCCTCCCTTCATGACATGAAGCCTATGACTGAGTGATGCCAGAGTGTAACACCTCAGCCCTCTCACCTTTGGGCAGGACAACACTCATGCTCCAGAGCTCTACTTGGCATCAATCCAAGGTTAAAGCTTCTGAAACCACATCTTTGCTCAATTCCTTTCCCTGCTCCATCCTTTTATCCTTTACCATCTTGCAGGCTTCTCTAAGGACAGTCCCTCAATAAATTACTTATTGGGTTCTGCCTCTAAACAACCAAACTGAAATAATACTCACAGAGTTCTCTTGGTTAGATAAGTACAGGGACAAGAATACTGTGAAGGAGAACACTTCTAGAGCCTACAAAAGGCTCCTAAGCAAGACTCTCCTAGTACATTCTCTGACACACGGCAAAAGATCAAACATCTGTGTTAATGAATACAAAAGATTCCTTTAAATGAAAAATTAAATCCCAACATTTTCTCAATCCTTCCTGTGTAAGCCTACTTGGCAAAAACCTATCCCTTTCTTAAGAAGGAAACCAGGACTCCTGTCTTCTAGCGAATGCTACATATAGATTTGCTGATGTGAATCTGGAATAGTGAAATATTCCCGAGATGAATATTTTTAAACAGGTGGTCATTACCTACTAGTTAGGATGAACCTACTAGTTAAGAAGATTAGTCTAAACTGAATGTGATTTGTTTAATAAGTCTTTCTTGTCTTCCAGATTCCAAACTCCGTAAGGGATACTGAAGCATGGCTTGTTGTATATACATCCTACCTAACTTCTCCTGTATTCATTTATTCTGCTTAATGCTTTGAGAGATCACTCTTAGCAGCATGGTAAGCCCATTCTTTGCTGTGTTTATTGCATTCTTTGATTTTGGCTCTTTGTAATAGCTCCTCAGTGTAGGTAATAATAGAATATCTAAGAATCAGTGAATACTCATCAGTGCTTTATACTTTTTATTGACTTTATACTTCCAACAACAGTATGAGGTAAACGCAGTATTACTTTGGAAAGGTGACAACTCCTATTAAAAATAATTAGAGGAAATTTTGTTGTGTGAGATGACTAATTTATCAATGATGAAATGTATCCATGAACATGGAAGTTGTCATCTGCATGAGCCAGTATTAGCTTTATTTGTTCCCACTAGTAGAAACTGACAAGAATGGAGACAGTTTGGCTCTAGCATAAGATATTAACTTGGAAAATGCAGTGACTTTATATCATTCACACATTTTTATAGTAGTGGGAAGAAAATGGGCTGTCATTTCTCATATATAGGGCATTACAGCTGTGCTACACAGTAGTCGCATGTGGGCAATAATGCAATTTAGTATTCAATAGTTCTGTAAAGAATCATGTAACTTCTGGGCTACCACTGATTAAAATGGCAGTAAAATTCATTTTCTAGCAGCTTGTATATTACATATCAAAATCAGGCTATGATTTCTGGAAAAGGTGACTTCTAATGTTTTGAATCATTTCCATATAATGTCCATAATGATATACTTTGGAGAAAGAGTATCTTTGTCCTAAAGGAGTTTATGTTTTGAGTAAGATGGCAATATGTATAGGACTCATGTACTTTATCCTTTATTTTTGTAATTATGTAATTTTTTTTAATTTAAGAAAATATTTTAAGGCAAGGTCTCATTATGTCACAATCTTCCTGCCTCAGCCTCCAATTTGGAATTACACTGTGCTCATCTGTTCAGTTTGGGATTGGTTTTTCTTTTTTAATTACAGTTTTATATGGATGAAAAAGACACATCTGTGACTTTTTTTTCTAACAATGGAGCCTAAACAACTTCTAGGCTAATGCAGTTACTTTGATTTACACATAAAGAAATCAAGACCTGGAGAATTTTGAGTGAGTTGCTGAAAAAAGATTGGAGGAGGGAACCAGCAGTTAACGAAATGGCTGTGTCACTGGATTCCCACATAGTCGACCGCGGTTCACGTCCGGGACCCGGTGGCTTAGAATTCACGCCAGGCATGTGTGCGTGCATGCCCAAGATCCCGAGAGGAGAATGGAGGAGAAGGGATTGCGGCGTGACTATACCCCCTGGGGGCTGATTTCTCGCTTTCTGTCTCTATGTCTCTCTGTCTGTCTGGCGAGCGCACGCGCCCTATAATAAAAAAAAAAAAAAAAACTCTCAATAAAAAAGATTAGAGGAATAAAGAAAGTTGAGCATGTGATGTTTAACTCACTACATTTCCTTGAATACTAATACACTGCTCTGACAAATTTTGTCTTATCAGGCAATTGTTAGGAATCTGGAATGCATCTAAACAGATGTTGTCACATACTGTTATTGGCTTCTTGGCTTCTTGGCTTCTAACAAATGACAAATTTCTATATAGAATGATAGAATGGAGGAGAAGGGATTAAGATATGACCACACCCCCAACACCCCTCCCCCCCGGGAGTGATTCCTCTCCCTATCTCTCTTTCTCTGTCTCTCTCCAATGAGTGCACATGCCCTATGGCAAAAAAAAATTATTTTTAAAAAAAGTGCAGTCTAAATAGTACTCACAATGGGCTGATACTGTGGCCTAATGGTTAGAGAAGCCAGATCCCATGTAACTGACCATTGTTCAAATCTTTGTGGCTTGAAAAACATGCAGGGCACATGTGCATGAATGCCCAAAAGCCTATTATGATGGAAAGATGCAGATGGGAGAGAGGCTTGATCATATCCTATTGGAAGTGCTTTCTCACTTTCCCTTTCTTTGTTTATCTGTCTCTTTGGAATCACATGTGCCTCTAGCAATTTAAAAAGACTATTCAGACTAGGAGTAAAAAAAGTATTAAATTACTACTATAATTCAAATCATAGGGACCAGCAGATGTCATAAGGGTTATGTCTCTGGACTCTCACATGGCTGACGGTGGTTCATGTACCAGACCTAGGGCATGAAACTCATGTCGGACATGTGTGAGGGTTAGAAGGTAAAGAGAAATAAGTTTAATTAGGATTAAGAAAAATATTTTCATCGAGGTTTTGTGGAAAATTACGAAGACCTTGGAGGTACAAAGCGCGAGCTCTTAGTCAGCTCTCCTTTGCCAGAGTGGAGCTGCAACACCATGATTCAAGTCTCGCACTGAACAGAGAGAGAAACCAGAAAGGCTGGGGGAAAGAATAAAAGATCAACATACATCTTTTTTTTTTTCCCAGATTATTATTTTTATTATTTTTTTAATTCTCATTATTTTTTTAAGCATTAAATCACTATACTCACTTGGCTTGTAAAGAGAATTTACCTAACATGAAGTACTTCTCAGACCAGTCGAGAATACTCTACACATTATCAACAGGAAATAAACGGTTTGTCCCCACTGTCCTCAGTGCCCTTCGCTGCTTTTATGCCCTCTAATATTTCAGTCTTTACCATAGAGTACAATAGACAGTATATATTAAATGGCTACTTAAAATATCTCTCTTTTATAGCTGGGCTTGCTTCACTCAGCAATAAATCTTCCATAGTCGACCACTTTCTTTCAAATGCCAGGGTCTTATTGCTTTTTATGGCTGAATAGTATTCCACAGAGAGATACATTGCTTAAAGAAATTAGGGAAGAATACAGAACAGAGGAAGAGGTTTACAGAGAATGTGTGTGTTCATCTGTGCAAAGTTGCTGGAGACAGGTGGTTTAGTAAAGAAAACAAAGAAAGGACGAGTGTGTGTCAGACTGGAAAAGTCCCTGCCAGGAGACTGATCATCAGAAAACACCCGTTCTAATATCTGGATTTCTATGGAGGAGGCAGAGCAGGAGGAGGATATAGAGGACACCAGCTGCAGTGTGCAGGAGATCCCTAAATCAGGTGTTCATTGCCCAGGGAGGGCTTTACAGGAGTTAGGTTTAGGCTCTACTTTTAGGATGCAATTGATTGCTATCTCACTTTGTAAAGAAAGGAATTGGCTATAAAAAGCAGTTTGAGTGACAATGATCTGTGACCTGCCCAAGGGGCAGGTGTAATTGACTGCAGAATTAGAAAATGGAACACAGATTTCTGACTGCGAATCCAAAGTAATGTTTACCCTAGTCATTTATGTTTTCCTTTATCAAAAGAAAAAAAAAAGTATTTTATAATGCATTGGATGGAGCCAGCAGGTGGCATGGTGGTTGAAGCGCTGGTTTCCCACATGGCCAACTGTGGTTTGGATCCAAACCTGGCAGCTCAAAAAATCACACTGAGGGGAACCAGCAGTTAGCGTAATGGCTATGTCGCTGGACTCCCACGTGGTCGACCGCGGTTTGCGTCCTGGACCCAGTGGCTTAAAACTCACGCCGGGCGCATGTGCATGCGTGCCCAGGATCCCGAGAGGAGAATGGAGGAGAAGGGATTGCGGTGTGGCCATCCTCCCTGGGGGGTGATTTCTCGCTTTCTGTCTCTGTCTCTCTGTCTGTCTCTGTCTGTCTGGCGAGCGCATGTGCCCTATAGTGAAAAATCTCTCCAAAAAAAAAAAAAAAATCACACTGAGCAATTGTGTATGCATGTCCGAAATCCCAAGAGGAGAATGGAGAAGAGATTGCAACATAGCTATGCCACATGTAGGGTGATTCCCTTCTTTTCCTCTTTCTCTTTCTCTGTCTGGAGAGCACACACACCCTATGGCAAAAACCTAAAAAAAAAAAATGCATTGAAAAACATTAATGTTTTCTAAAAGTACAAATTAATGTCAAACTGTAGAGCTCTCTTTTAACTTTTACATTTCCTAGCTATAAGCATTGTATAGTTTTTGTAACTATAGTTTTGTAACTCTCCAATCTGTTTAAAATATCAATTTTGCACACTTATTTTGAGGAAAAAAATGAAGCATTTGTATCAAAAGTTTAGCATAGTATGTGGCACACAGTAAAGACACAATACACATAGCTGTTTCGTTATTCGTGCTTTATCTCAATCCCAAGAATACAATCTGAGTAGTTATCACACCAGCAGCACAGCACGTAGATGAGGTTCTTGCCATGGGTGTGTGCAGTGCCCTATTTTGCACAGGTGAAAACTCATGCCTTCCAAGAATTCCTCAGGGCAAATAATCCCAATACTGATTTCCTAGTCCCTGATTTTTGACTACTTCCATTAATATTAACTCACGGGTCTATTTTAGGGGATATTTTTCTATTAAATAACTTCAAAGAGGAGTTGTTTTTTCTTTTGTTTGTTTTTTGTTTTGTTTTACATTCAGGTTTTAGATAACCTTGGGTGTTATTTCAAGCAATAGACATTCCTTGAAACAGATAAGTGAAAAGATGTTATAAACAAGGGAATTTAAATACAGAATAAGAAATTCTGTAATTATTCCTTTCTTTTTTTTTTCAAAGATTTTTGCCATAGGGCACATGCGCACACCAGAGAGACAGAGACAGTGAGAAGGAAAGTAAGAAATCACCCCAGGGATGATGGACATGCCACAACCCCTTCTCCTCTGTTCCCCTTCTGAGATTTTTGGGCACACACCCACACATGTCTGGTGTGATTTTCAAGCTGCCAGGTCTGGGACTTAAACTACAGTCAGCCATGTGGGAGTCCAGCACTTTAATTATCATACCACCTGCTGACCCATATTCTTTATTTTATTTTAGTTGTCAAAGGGCACCTGTATTTGTGAGAGAGAGACAGAGAGACAGAAAGATCACCCCTCAATGGAGTATGATCACACCATAATCCCATTGCTTTTATTTCAATATCCCATCAGGATTTGGAGCACACACATACGCATACCTGACATGTTTTTTAAGTCACTGGGACCAGGATTTGAACCACATTCAGTCATGTGGGATCCAGCTTCCAGTGTACAGGAGCCTAATCATTGTACTGTGGGGACAGCCTTGGAACTATTCTTAATAATTATTTTACAACTCTCTAGAGAGAGAGAGAGAGGCACAGAAAGAGAAAAAGTGAGAAGCACCTTCCAGGAGGAATGGCCATATCAATATCCCTTCTCCTACTTTCTGCTCTAGGGATTTGGGGCATGTACCACCTGTACCCGGTGTGTTTCTCCAATCACTGATCTTGGACTCCAACCACGCAGTCCACCATGGGGGAATCCAATCGCCTTACCCACCATGCCACTGGTTGGCCCCTAAATAAGGCAATTTTGGTGAACATGACAAATTGTAATTTTCTGATAAAATTTCTCAGTTAACTAGGAAATCAAGGAAACTTCCTATATCTAATAATTTCTACTCAAGATCTAGAGACTGGTGAAACATAAAAGTAAAGCACTGAGTACTTCCCACTAAGATTAGAAATAAGGCAACGTTGGCATTCGTATCACTTTTATTCACCATATACAGGAGTTTCTTGCCACAGCAACAAAGGAAGTAAAAGAAATAAAGGGCAAAAGATTCAAAATAAAGATGACATATTTATTGTTATAGATCATTCTAAGAATTAAAGGAAAAATTACTCTAACTATTACTCGTACATAAGATCAATGTGCTCCTGAATATAAGGTCCATATATGAGGATTTTTTTTTTTTTGACAAATTTTTGCTATAGGGCATTTGCACTTGCTGGAGAGAGAGAGAGACAGAGAGACAGAGAGACAGAAAGCAAGAAATCACCCCCTGGGGGGATGGTTATGCTGCAATCCCTTTTCCATTCTCTTCTCAGGATTTAGGGCATATATGCACACATGCTCAGAGTGAATTTTAAACTGCCAGGTCCAGGACTCAAACTGTGTTCAACTATGTGGAAGTCTAGTAACACAATCATTAAGCCATCTGCTTGCCCCCCAAATATTTGATTTTTAGGTACTAGCAACAAATAATTAAATATGAAAGTGAAAACAACATCATATTTACATGAGGCAATTAAGGAAAAATATTTATAGTGAAGTGGTAGACTATTTATGTTCATTAAGATAATTCTACTTTCAACTTGTAGACTCCAGTTTTCTCAGTATACACTACAGAATTAATGTGATCTCAATTATGATTCCAAAAGGCAATTTTTAACAAAATATTAAGCCAATATTAAAATTAAGAAGGAAATGCAAGTGTCATGGAATTGGAAAAATAATTTTAAAATAAAAAATTATTGGAACATTGTACGTTTTTTGTTTTATTTTGTTTTATAAGTTTTTCATATAGGACCCATGCACTAACTGGAGAGAGACAGAGACAGAGAGAAGGAAAGTGAGAAATCACCCCTAGTGGGTATGACCATCCCTTCTCCTTCATTTTCCTCACAGGATTTTGGGCATTCACATGCAAGGTATGATTTTTAAGCCACTGGGTCTGGGATTTGAACCACAGTTGGCCATGTGGGAATACAGTGCCCTAACCACCAGGCCACCTACTGACCCCACATTGTGTTTCCTGAACTCTCGACTTACCATAAAGCTATGACAATCAGGACGGCTTGGTATTTGCATTACACGGACATTTAGTTCAATGAACCTGAACAGTGAGTTCAGATATAAACACATACTTTCATGGGCAATTGATTCTCAGTAAAGATACCAAAGCTGTTCAACAGGAAAAGGATGTTATTCTAAACAAATTGTGCTGAAACAATATACCCATAAGGATATACATATGAGAAAAAATTTGAACCTTAAACTTCACTTACATCATACATTTTAAATTTTAGAAGAAAACATAACTGTAACATGGAGTATGCAAAGATTTCTTAAGAAAATTTCCAGAAAGTGAGAAAAACAAAAGAAAAGCGAGAAAATGAACTTTATAATAAAAAACTACTGATTATCAAAAGACACCACAAAAAATGTGTAGAGAAGCCAAATAATTGGTGAAAATATTTACAAAATATATATTGACAAAGGATTTGAATCCAGAATATATAAATAGTGGTTTTAAAAAGAAATTCTAATTATAGAAGTAATGCATATATTTAACATGTCATTTCAAAATATATGAGGCAAAGAATAAAGTATCTATCCATGTTTCTAAGTTCCTCTCAAAATCAAGCATTTAAAAGTTTAATTTACGGGACCATTGCATAGCATGCTGGTTAAGGCTCTGAACACTCCCACATGGCCGACCAGGGTTTGAGCCCTGAATCTGGTGGCTTGCTTTCTCAATTCCTCTTTTTCTCACTCTCACCCTCTGTCTCTTTCTGGTTAAATTTAAAACTAAATGAATGAATAAATAAAATTAAATAAATAATTATTTTTTTAAAAAGTTTGTGATATTCTAGATTTTTTTCTACTTAAACAATTCCTGTAGTCTGTATATATAAGTGTTTTAATAAACTATGTAGGTATCAATTTTTTTAATGTTAAATTTGTATTTTTTAATGCTGATGTAAAATTCCTAAGTTGTTATATAGTATTAAATGCCATTTTTAGTGAATACATGTTAGCGTCCACCCCAGGGCTTGGGTCTGGCTGAATCATGATCAGGGGGCTGCTGGTGAGGAAGAGAAAGAGGACGAGAAAGAGAAAGTCCTCCATCTTGCCAGGACCTGGGAACTGGAAAGAATGAGACAAAGGGATAGAGTAGAAGTGGACACAGGCAGCCTGAGCCTAGGTAGTCCAAGCAACTTGTGCCGCCCAGATGAATTGGACGTCTTTATTTACAGTACGAGGAGACATTACACATGTATGTTTCATGACACTTCATGGATTAGTTGCCAGGTTACAGACAATGAGAAGCAGTTAACAAATCTATATGGGATTAGTCATACCCAGGGCCAGGTGTATCCCTTGGTGGTAATCCCATCTAGAGAAAATCTCATCTTCTTTTCTAATGCAGAGAACTAGCTGTTAGGTGTGGGGAAGGAGCTAAAGAACTTCTCTATAAGGAGTGTACTACCACACCCAGAGAAGTCTAAAGAACCTTTCAGATGCAGAGCAGGGATTGGATTTTACTAATTGGGGTCAAGATGTTTCTTGAAGTCCATCAGATGTGTCTGTTGGAACACCCCTAGTAATTTCCACCCTTGCTCTGTCTGCAGCCAAGGTCAGGAAAACACAAGTTACAAGGTTCTGCCAAACCCCAAAAGAGCATGTGGTGTTTGCTCAGTGCATGTCCCCACAAATACATTGAAATTTCATCAAGTAAATGAAACATGACACATATATGTTTATATTGTCTGAATTTCAGCTGTGATAAATTATATTGTGCCTAATAATTTTTGAATATACATTTATTTTCATTGCTCTATTAAGACAGGTTTCAAGGCATCTGATTAACAGAAAGAAAACTCTCACTTTTTGATTCCAAATTAGCTTTCTAAATAGATTCAGGCCCAGCCCTGGTACCATACACTGGACACTGCTACTTCGTATGCCCAGGCCCGTGGGAGGCTCTGTGGCATGCATGTATAATTCTAGCTACTCTGCAGGCTGACCTAAGAGAATCATCAAATGATAAGATCTTGTTTTTTTTTTTAAAAAAAACACCACACACACACACACACACACACACACACACACACGCACACCACTCATAAATAAAGAATAGTTATTCAAAACTACATTGTCCTAGCATTTTAGTGTAATTGAATCTTAATCACTGAAAGATGGTAAACAGAAGAATGCCCTACTCTCATTTATAATTTAAAAGAGAAAAATAAGATAGGACATAAATATAGTTAAGAATCAATTACGTTAGACAAGAAAATGATGTTAATACATGCAACAATTGAGCACTCTTTGGCCTACATTAATTTATTTCTATAATTACTTAATAAATACTTCTTGGTCACTGC
This sequence comes from Tupaia belangeri chinensis, assembly GCF_000334495.1. NCBI lineage: Eukaryota > Metazoa > Chordata > Mammalia > Scandentia > Tupaiidae > Tupaia > Tupaia belangeri. Next base: position 3,924,052 of record NW_006159584.1, on the reverse strand, counting down.
TTGGTTCTAGGCTGTAAAGAAAAGATTTAAAGCTCAGACCTTATGTTACAGTGGTAAAAACAAAAGGACCTTGAAGACAAAGATCCCATTTTCTGGTTTGGTGACTAAGTATATAGTAAGAACCTTTATTCATATAGTTCCTGTTCTTTTCCTGCACCCTTACACCTGTTATTTTACCTGAATAACTCTTATTCTTCCTTCAAGAATCAGCATAGATTAGGAACCAGCAGTTAGCGTAATGGCTATATCGCTGGACTCCCATGTAGTCAACCACGGTTCGCGTCCCGGACCTGGTGGCTTAAAACTCATGCTGGGCACGTGTGCGTGCATGCCCAAGATCCCGAGAGGAGAATGGAGGAGAAGGGATTGCAGCATGACCATCCCCCCTGGGGGGTGATTTCTTGCTTTCTGTCTCTATGTCTCTCTCTGTCAGTCTGGCGAGCGCATGCACCCTATAGCGAAAATCTCTCCAAAAAAAAAAAAAAAAAAGCATAGGTTCATTTCCTTGAGCAGGTCGTTAGGAATAGTAATTCTTCATTACCAGTGGGTAAGTTACATTTCTCAGGTACTCTCAGACCTCCTGAGCACAGAGTGGGTAGTAGTATTGGCAATATAAAGTCTTTTAAAAATTTACAATCTTAAGACTGAAGTACAATGTTTTTATGTATAAGCCTATCAGTTATTTCTGAGGAAAGGTTTTTCTCTAGGACCATCTCTTCTACGTTTCAAGCTCCAATTCAAGATCAGCACCTTGCTAGACTGAACTATACTTACTCCATTTTTCCTTGCCTTTCCCAAGAGAAACATGCTCTAGTTACTGGATCTCCTTGACAGGCTTGGATAATGCAATTATGTATTTGAATTTATTGTGGATCATGCAAAGAGATAAATGATGCAGAAGCCTCATCATGTATTGATTCATGCACCATTTGCCATGAAGTTGATTCAGAGAAACACAATTACCGCTGTTATACCTCATTTAAAAGGGGGAAAGTGTTTTCAACAGCATAAAGTTGTGAGTTTTACAACTGATGGTCTTTGGAGGGAATAGGCCTTCATGTATGCTTTTGAAATTGTCCTGTTTTAACCAACAACAATTAAAAACAAAATCATAAGTAGCACAGTTATCTCTGGAAAAAAAAAACTTTTAAATTGATAAGAATTATCCATTCTTCTTAGATTATAGTTTTATTGCTATAAAGTGAAAAATCCATTTTTTTTAACCTGGCTTAGTTTTGGTTTTGTTCATAATTCTAGTAGAATATATAGTATGTTGTATGAAGGCTACACATATAAATGCTTTTCCAAAAATAGTATCTTTTCTTTTTCATGAAATTTTCTTGATCGATCATGTAACTTTTAGAAATAGGTATGTATGTATGTATGTGTGTGTGTGTGTGTGTGTGTGTGTGTGTATATATATATATATATATATATACACATACATAAATATATATATACCACACATACACACACGCACACACACACACACACACACACACAAATAACTTGAGTTGTAGCAATAATGTCCATGTCTCTCTTTGAAATTTAAAAAAATTGTTGATAATTATTTAAAACATTCAGAAAAGACTTTATTTTTAATTATCAGGAATTCAGGGGACAAAATTAGTAATTCCAAGTCCTCAAGAGAAGGATAACTTAAAATGTTAGTACATTAAAAAATACATGTAGCATATCTGAAGGCAAAATCTTACTATCATCTGATCTTTTTATTTTCACTAAATTACCTTCTTCCAAAGAAGTTGCCAGTATAATAAAATTAACATTACTCATATTTTTTCCTGTGTTTTTAGTAATTTTCTCCAACAGCTTTTATTAAAAAAAGACATTTTGCAGACATTTAAAATATTTGAGCTATCAGTACCAGACAGACAGAGAGAGACAGAGAGACAGAAAGCGAGAAATCACCCCTCAGGGGGATGGCCACGCCGCAAACCCTTCTCCTCCATTCTCCTCTTGGGATCCTGGGCACACACGCACACGTGCCCGGTGTGAGTTTTAAGCCACCGGGTCCAGGACGTGAACAGCGGTCAACTACGTGGGAGTCCAGCAACATAGACATTACACTAACTGCTGGTCCCAAGTCTTGTGATTTTTTTGTAAAAAGATCTATTTCATGTCTTTTTTTGTGATAGAGATGTGAGAAGAACTAATATTTTAGTTTTTTGTTTGTTTGTTTTTCTGAAACAGAGAGAGAGAAAAAGCACTCCTCCCCCCAAGGAATATGGTCATGCCATAATCACTTCTTTTCCCCATTCTGTTGGGATTTGGGACATGCATGCTCACGTGCCTGGCATGTTTTGCAAGCTGCTGAGGCGAGGATTTGAACTGTGGTTGGCCATGTGGGAATCAGCTTCCCTTAACTACTTGTCCAGGATGCCAGCCCATAAAAGTGCAATGAACTTTGAAAACTGAAGTATAAGAAGCTTTAGTAAATATCATATAACAGTGCAATCAGTACTTGTCCTCTTTGGAGGGGAAATAATAGAAACTATTGAGGTCTGTGGTAATATGGAGACTCTCACGTCTGTGTCTTGGGTTGCATCATGCATTTTCTTTTAAATAAAATGTCATTTTTACCATGTGACTTCAGTTGTTTTATGTTTGTTTATATATTTGAGAAATAAAAGAACATGCAACAATTAGGACAAATACAAATATCTTGTTTGTCTTCTACTTTCTTGAACTTTTGACTTGATAGATTCTTAGTTTAAGGCTATGTAACAAGAGACCTTAACAGAAGAAGAACGTACAAATACAATTGAGTTATTTGTGACATGGAATCCTTAGAAGAAAATGAAGACCTGAAGAAATGGTTAAACCTGACTGTTTTTATACAAGCTTTGGAAAAATGAGAGAGGATGAAAGGAGGATGAGATGAGACAAGCAAGCTAGGGGAAATTTAGCAAAACCAATCCCTCCAGATGCTTCTCCATGCCCCTCCATTTTTAGAGATAAGGATCTCATTTCCTCCAGGTCTAGCGAGGGCACATCTTATATGAGGGCCTTTAGACCTGCTTCAGAGAAAGGATAGAGTCTTTTTGCACTTGCCATTTCTCCAATTCTTTCAGCCTAAAATATTCAATATGCAAGGTGTTATATTGGGGTAGTGTGTTCTGAATCCCATCACCTGTTCAAAAATATTTGCATGTCATTTATAAACCATAAGTTCTATTTATGTAGTTCTCATGTTATATTTCCCAATGTTTAAGATGAATTATATCTCTATATTTTTTTTTTTTTGGAGAGGTTTTTGCCATAGGGCGCGTGCGCTCGCCAGACAGACAGAGAGAGAGAAAGCGAGAAATCACCCCCCAGGGGAGAGGGCTACGCCATAATCCCTTCTCCTCCATTCTCCTCTCGGGATCTTAGGCACGCACGCACACGCGCCCGGCGTGAGTTTTAAGCCACCGGGTCCGGGACGTGAACCACGGTTGACTACGTGGGAGTCCAGCGACATAGCCATTACGCTAATTGCTGGTCCCCAAGGATGAATTACATTTTTAGGTTGGCTGTTATCCATTTCTTTAATACTTGAATAACATGTTCTTATTATATTATCTGCTGTATTCAAAGTTTGGATGTAATATTAGAATATTAATGAGGGGCAAACAATGGTTCTATTGTTAATGTGGGCTAAAAGAACTGCTTGACTGAAAAGGTTTGGTTGTTTTGCTTAGCTATTTGCCGCTGAGACAGGATAATGGCTTAAGTCAGTGGTAAAGCGTGCCTTATTTTGCTGACTATAGAGATGCACCATTGGAAAGAATATGTTCTAAGTATGTTTGGAAACCACTATCTTTTATAAAATATTGCTACAAGTATACTGTAGTTATAAATCAAGAGGAAGCTGGTCTTTGACTTTGTGTGTCACAGACAAATCTATATGGAATGAAATTTTTATAAGTCTTGCCCTTTTCACAGCTCAGCAAATTTAAATTCGTGTTTCTCCCAGTAGAGAAATTTTTTTCACCAAAATGTCTGTGTCGGTGAGTATATATTTATGAGCTTCAGCACGAAGTTAGAATTGTCAATGTAAAAACAGGAGAAGAATGACAAAGATATCCATTGGGCTCAGTTTCCATGTCAGGCCGAATTACATGAAACCACATGTCTCAAAGCTGCATGCTGCCTTCACATATAATTGATACTGTGGGCACTCAGTGTAAATGAACTAAAAAAATACCTCTTGATCATGTATTAATTATTACTTTACTCATATCTCAGGTAAGAAAAAAAAGAAGCACTAGTAGACCATAAAAGTGATATTTTTAATTAACAAGTAGGCTTTCTAAAACAAAAATGTATAGCTGTCAGTAATGGAACATTTTAATGTAGCAAATTGTTACACTTACAGATAAACACATAGAGTTTTTAGAACATTATAAAGTCCGTTTTTTGTTGTAATTAAGTGAGAGAAAACAGAAATGTTTACTTAGAGGCTTTTGCTTATAGTGCCGGTGCCTGTAAATATGCTGTCCACACCACAGAAAGGTTGCACTATGAGAGACTTTCTCAAATTGCCCATCCTTCAGTCTAATTGCCTTCGAGTGGAAAAAATGAAAAACAGCAGTCAAACTCTCTATGGTAAAAAAGATGTTTTACTTGGAGCAGCAGCTTAGGAAAATGGCAATAAAATACGAGGAGATAAATATTTAACAAAGAAAGAAAGGAAACCTTCGGGTATATAAAGATAATGACTTGTTTTTCTTTCCTTGCCTCCTCTAGTACAGGTGTAACTTTATCCCTAAGTCACATACTACAAACTATTGGGCAGTAAGTAGACTATGCTTTTCAGACTTTTTCAGCTCAGATGACCTCTTGGCCTCTCAATTGATGTTTTCTATATTTCCTGGGAAATTGGCATACCCTAAAATCGGTGACTGATAAACATTTATTTTAAAGATTTTAATGTTGGGGATCAGCAGGTGGCATGGTGGTTAAGGCGCTGGACAGTCCCACATGGCTGACCAGGGCTCAAGTCCTGAATCTGGTGACTTGCTTTCTCACTTCCTCTCTCTCTCACTCTCACCCTCTGTCTCTCTCTGGTCAAATTAAAAAAATAAATGAATGAATAAATAAAATAAGAAATAATTATTTTTAAAAAGATTTCAATGTTTCCACTTTTAAGTTAATTGAAATATTTATTTGGCATATATATACTTACAATCCTTATTAAAAGTATAATTTTGAACCTAGCATAGAAATATTCCTGACTGAGGCTAAGCTGGATTTAATTTATTTTTTTCTTTTAAAGAAATGGCCTTGAGGAGTGTGCAGTGGTAAACACGATGCCCTGTAAGGCAGACCCACGTGGGAAGGTTGCAGGTTCCAGCCCAGGGACCTTCATGAGGGCACCAGGTGTGCATGTGCCTATGATCGGGGCTGGCTGAAGCTACCAAGACACTGATCATCAGGGCCCTGTTGGGAGGTACTGTACCCTGTCTCTGACTCTCTGTCTCTCTTACTTGTGGAAGAAATAAATATATTTCTCTCATTTTTTTTATTTGATTTAATTTTTTTTTTAATTTAGAGACATGATCCTGGCTTCTTTTCTACAAAGCTGATCGTGTCCTGAAATTTGGAAGTTTAAATAAAATGGATTTTGGCCTTTTTTAGCATTTTTCCTCGTTAGAAAAATAATTGGCAATTTTGAGAAACTATGTAGTCACTCTATCAAATGATAGCAAATGTTCTGACTGATAACACTTAATGCTGTCTATGTTGCTTCCTAAAGATTTCATGTTTATATCTCCTTTAGCTACTACTGATGGCTATTGCTGTCAGAAAAAAAAGTATGTTCTACTGTATGTTATATGGCACTAATATGATAATCTATGCTGTTCAAAGGTATTCTGCACAAAAAGTGGACTCAGAACACATTGCTACTTTGCTACTTTAATTTTGATTAGTAATGACACTTAGTGATTCCATTCTTAAAAGATAGAATACATGAAATAAAAATAGGAGAAACTATAATCCAACAAGACCCTTTGTAATATACTCTAGTGTAATAGAAGTAGTAGAGAAAAATAGTCGTATACCAACTATTAATTGTTTTAAGGTTGGAGTCTTGCTATGCATTACTAGGCTACTGTTACTTAAGCAGGTATTTCTCCAGATTGCAAATCACTTTCTTACTCTAGCTGAACCAAATTTATTGTAAAAGAGTTGGAAATAAAATGGTGATGTATTGACGTACAAATATGTAATAGGAAATTTTATCCATGTAGCTGAATATAAATAAAAATTGAAACTGAATAAAAGAAGTTATGATATTTCAAAATAAGAGGGCTGAAACAAGCCAAACTATCCAAGAGATAAATTCCTCTTGACTCTTTAATGAGTCAGAAAAAAATTTAAATTGGAATGAATTGATTCTACATGTACTACTAGTCCTTATGCAAACAAGTTTTATATCAAAGTATGCTTTTCTTTTCCAAGCACATCTCTTTACAAAATTTGTATGTATAGATACCACACTGGCAGAATTAGGGAATTAATGTACTTGAGCAGAGTGAGAAATCAATTAAATCTGCTAATTCTTATTCATCACAGGTCTCATAAATAAAGAATAGAGCAATTAACATTTAATTAAGAAAATTTAATTAATTTCTATTACAATTATAAGTCATGTACTTTATAAAATGTACTAAAATTTCATTTTAGAAATTATAGACAAAAAATAAGCAAGATAAATCATATAATATATGATGTATAAATGATGGGAGCTAAGAAAATTCCTTGCTCTGCCTAAATAATACAAGTACCATATGGCAAAACCATTTCTTATCTGCTACTGAATCCATGCTGCCTAGATTGTATCTCTAGGTGTACAAAATATATAAATTTAATAAAATTTAATGATAAGTCATAAAATTATCTTATTTTTTTTTTTTTGAGAGTTTTTTGCTATAGGGCACGTGCACTCGCCAGAAAGAAGAGAGAGACACAGAGACAGAAAGCGAGAAATCACCCCCCAGGGGATGGCCATGCCACAATCCCTTCTCCTCCATTCTCTCCTTGGGATCTTGGACACACACGAACATGCGCCTGGCATGAGTTTAAGTCACCAGGTCCGGGACTCAAACCTCAGTCAACTACATGGGAGTCCAGTGACAGCCATTACTCTAACTGCTGATTCCAAAATTCTCTTATTTTCTAAAGCCATTACAAATAACATATTCTTAGAATTATTCAAAAGCTTTAAACAACATAGTCTATATCTAGATTTTTTAAAATTTTGTAGTATAAAATCATTTGTAAAGTGTTAAAAATCTTTTAATAGCTTTAAACAACATAGTCTATATCTAGATTTTTAAAATTTTGTAGTGTAAAAACATTTGTAAAGTGTTAAAAATCTTTTAATAATAAAAATAATTTAAGGTATATTATGTAATTATAGAATCTTGTATAACTTTCTGATCTGAGGCAGAAAAATGTTTTTATATATAGTAAGTATTTCATATAAGATATGAAATCTCCATCCTCCAGTACCTTTTCATTGAATAACAGAATCGAATGTAGCTGTCTAGTACTAGCAATCTAATTGTTTTAAATTAAAGAAAAGAATCACTTTGGCTATACACAGAATCTGTTTGAACAAATATAATACACATATGGTAGCTTAAATTCCATGAACTTGCTTATGTTAATTAATAGTCCAAATTGGCTTATTATACATTTAGTTTTTGAATAAAATAACAAGCATTTTCAGTTTCAAATATGCAAATTATAATTAAAACAGAAATTATTAGATTTTTTAATCAAGTTTAGAACTAAAGTGATAAAATAAAAACTTTCTAAAACTTTAGAGTAATTCCAATTGACCTCAATAGTGGAGTTATATTAGCCATACCATACCATACTTATTTATTCATTCAACAAATATTTACTAAATAGACACTCTCTGCAGGTCCAGAATAAATGTACAATGATAAATAAAACAATGCTTATCAAGTAATATATTTAACAATTACTTAAGTGATTTGAGTGTTGCATTTAAGCTTTTGTAATGAATGCTGACTTGTTAACTGATTTTTCTATACGTGATTCAAGTTATGCTTGATATTGATACAGACAGAGTTTAAAAACATGGGGACAGGTTCTCCAAAACCTAGTACAGAGTTATCACATCTGGCGACTTTAATTAAAACAGTAAAAAATGATGTCAGGATCTTGGGTTTAAGTTGGTAAGAAGCAGTACAGCACCTCTTTTTAAAAAAATGTGTCAGAGGACCAGCAGATGGTATAATGGCTATGTGGCTGAATTCCCATGGAGCCGACCACGGTTCGAGTCCTGGACTCAGTGGCTTAAACTATGCCATGTGCGTGTGCATGTGTGCCCAAGATCCCGAGAGGAGGATGGAGGAGAAAGGACTGCGGTGTGGCCATCCATCCCATGGGTGATTTCTTGCTTTCTTATCTCTGTGTCTCTCTCTGTCTCTCTCTGTCTTTCTGGTGAGGGCACGTGCCCTATAGCATAAACCTCTCCAAAAAAAAAAAAAAGGAGAAAAAAAACGTGTCAGAATAACTAAAATTGGATCAGTTCTTATTTTATAAACAAACAAACAAAACAGGCTTAGTTGTGTGTGCACTAATTCTAACGAGTATATCATGTCAATGTAAGATGGCAATAATTGGGAAATTAGGTGCAAAGGTATATGGGAACAGTTTGTATACATGCCTAATATTTCTATAAGTTTAGAACTTTTCAGAAAATAAATTATATTTGTTTAAAAATGTGATACAGGCCCAAAAATCAAATCTAAATCTTCTGGTAATCAGGTGGTAGATGAGGTTTGTTTTGTTTTGTTTCTTAATTTGCAGAGAGCGCATGCACTTTCCAGAAAAAGACAATGAGTAAAGGAGAGAGAAAGCATGACCAATGGGGTATGGTCAGGACACAATCTCTTCTCCATTTGCCAATCTTGTTGGGATTTTGAGCATTCAAGCACAGGAGCCTGGTGTGTTTTTTAAACCCCCAAGGACTGGAATTTAAAGCATAATTGGCAGGATCTAACTGTCTCTTTACTTTTCCTAAAGAATTATTTATTTATTTTTATTTATTTTTATTATTATTCACATTGACCATAATGAGAGAGAAAGAGAATAAAAGCTTCCAGGTCTGGGACTTGAAATGTGGTCGGTTCAAGTGCTGGAGACCTGTGCCTTAACCACTACACCACCTGCCAGCCCCCAGGATCTACCTCCCTTAACCACAGGGCACTGGATATATGAAGTTTTATGTGTTCTTCAACTTTATTTTCCAGGCTTTTCTTGTTATTCTATTTTATCTCCACATATATTTTAGGATAACCTTTTTAAGCAAAAATGTTACTGGAATTTATACCAGCATGATCTTGAATAAGTAGATCAATTTAGAGTGAACTGACAACTTAATACTAAATCTCATGATACATTGTATTTTATATTCTTCTATTTGTTTAGGGCTTTTAAAATCTTTTCCAGTAATATTTATATATATAAATATATATATATATTTATATTTTATTTGTTGCTGGTAATAGAAATTCAATTTTATATTGATTTTGTATCCAATAAATATATTTATTTCCTTATTGATAGTAACAGATTTTCTGTAGAATATTTATGATTTTCTACATTCATACTCATGTCACTTGTATATAATGAGACTCAATTTTACCAATGCTTACAGTTTTATTTATTATCTTTGTCTTACCATTATTTCAAGAATATCCAGTAAAATGATAAATAGTTCACATAATGTACTCTTAATCTTAGCTTTTATCCAGAAGCTAAAGTTTTTGGTATTTTTCAGTTCAATTTATTATGATCATTACTATAATTAATTTATAAATATCCTTCTATAGGCAAGAAAAAATTATATCTACTCATACTTATTATACATAAATATAGAATTTGTTTAAATGCATTTCTAATTCCATTGAGATAATCTTCATTTTTGTCCCTTATTCTGTTTGGTTGCCTTATACATTTTAGATAGTTATTTCTTAAATATTGATATACCAAATTAAAATTTCTGTAATACATTCCTCTCGGTCATAGTATAGAATTTAATTTAATATAAATACACAATCACATACACAGAATTTAAAATTTTTAAATTATGTTCTCAGTAGAAATTAACTTGCAGTTTTCCTGTTCTCTAATATCCTTGTTAGTTTTTTAAACCATTTTTGAAAGTATAACTTACAATTTTTATATCTATACAAACTTATAAGTACAGTGTGATTTTTGAAAGCATATTTACAGTGCACAATAATCAAATCAGAGCAATAAACATATCCACAGTTTCGTTACCAAGGCTATGCAAGCCTTACAGAATTAATTGAGAATTCCTCTTACTTTTTCTATTCTACGAAAAAATTATGTAGCTTTTATATATCTCTGAAAGTTCAGTAGAATCAATGATAGAGTCATCTTGGGCTATAATTTTCTTTGTGGGATATTTTTAAATTATGGATTCAATTTATTCATTTATTCATGAACATGAGATTACTCAGTTCTATTTTTTCCCTAGAGTCAATTTTCGTAGTTATTGCTTTGAGGTCTTTCTCTATTTTATCTAAATTTTAAAACATGTTATAAAATACTACATAGTATTTGAACCTTTTAATATCTTTATATAGTTTATTTATAATTCCTTTTTATTCCCCATCTTGATTTATTTTTTTTCTTTCCTATTTTTTCTCACTCTGTCTTAATAAAATGTTACTAATAAAAATATGTTACTAATCTTAAAAATATCTTAAAAATATCATCTAGATGGTGGAAAAGCAGTAAAACAAAATGCTCGGGAAGGCTCTCCCACAAACAAAGCTTCTTAATTCATGAGCAAAAATAAGAATTTGTGTTTGCTGGGCACCCGTATGTCTATGATCCAGGCTAGCTGAAGCTGGGAGTTGATCATGGTACCAAGACACTATGGAGGGGAGTTTCTTTGTCTCTGTCTTTTTCTTTTGTAAAGAAAAAGTAAATAAAGTAATAAAATTAAAAAGTATTAACATATTTTTAAACAACTTAATTTGTATGTGTATTAAACAGTTTTCTCAATTCCATTTATTTATGATCCTATAGTCCTTTCTTTTCTTTCTTTTACTTTCTTTGTGCTTTGATTTTTTTTTTTTTTTTTTTTTTTTTTTAGAGAGACAGTTATGCTGTAAGGCACATGTGCTCACCAGAGAGACAGAAAACAAGAAATTACCACTAGGGATGTAAGAGCAAATCCATTCAGTATTTGCCTTATTTCTAAATTGCTGTTTTTCAAGGATCTGAATAGAATGTTTGACGTATTTTGCAAGTCCTTCCTACTTAACAGGCCTTGAACTCAATATTTTGGTCTGTAAGACTTTTAGGCCTTCTAAATTTCATGTCCGGTTGTTAAGACTCCCACCTTCTCACCTGCCTTTTATTTTTCTTTCTGGTATTGCTTTCATCTCAAGAGAAAAAAAGTAAGAACAACTTCAGCACTCAACTCTTGTCTTCACTTCTCTAAATTTTAATCCCACAAATTCTCACTGCTTTGATCACTCAAAATACCTTCAGATTTTTAAGACATTTTTCAGCATCTCTACCAGTTTCCATTGTGTTTAGAGTCCACTCTCTCTGATTAATAGTACTCCATATCTCTACTGTTTGTTTCTGTTTTTCTCTGACTCTTTTCTTCCATCCTCCTTTCCTTCATTTTTTGCCTTTCTATATTGACTTTAAGGTCAATGATAATTTTTTAGTTATATAAAAAGAAATAAATCTGACAAATAATAAAATTACGTCACTTCAAACAAGGTGATCCTCAAAGGTACTTATTGAAAGTGACAAGGGGAAGTACAGTATAGTACCCACTAAACATGTACCCAGAGGAAACTGCTTTAAATGTTAGAGGCTCCTCTCTTTATCATCCATTCAATATTAACATTCTAATGTACCCAAGTTCTGTAGACCCAGTGTATAAACTAGAAAAAAATTTCTAAGTGCTCCAAAACAAAATGAAATGAGAATAACTTCATAGTAGCTTCTAGAATTAAAAAAAAAAATCATTGCACAAATAATCCTACATCATCTTGAGGACCAGAAAGATATTGTTAACAAGAGAAGTATTTACTATAGCACTTCACTTCCTAAATAGGAAATCCAAACATTTTTCTAAATCTTAAGATACATTAAATCTGAAACCATTTTAAAATATACTCCTTTGTTAAGAAAGAGTTTACACTCAAATCCTTTCCTATCTTTGACCACATCTCCAAATCTGAGGCTAAAACAATTTCATCTGCAAGTGCCTCTTCTATAATCTTCCATTAGCCTTTTAAGTTCCAATATTTGTATCTTTGTGGGGTTTCTGCATTTAATTTCATGTAATTTCTTTTATCCTGTGCTGGGTTCCAGGTAGTAGTAGCTATTGACAATTTACCCAGATACTTTGGTCAGCTCCAGATACTTTGGTCAGCTCGATTCCACTTGGCTGTACAGTATGAACAATTGCCTTAAAAGGTATACCAGATAATTGACATAGTGATGGGGATCAGCCTTGAGAATGAGATTAATTTTAAAAACTTGAAATATGGAGAAGATTATCAATGTTTATAACTATATTAACACAACAGAAAAGCATAGTTAAGTACATGGTTATCTAAAGTGGTAAAAACGTATGAATTTTCTGCAGTTTTCTCTATTTTATATTCAATCGCTTCCATCTGTATAACTTCTGAAGCTACAGGTTGGCAAAATTGCTCATATAAGAAAATAGTTTATTATTTAAAGGTAAATTTACAAAATTTGTAGTTGCAACCAAGTTTCTTTTGTTTAAACTAACTCTTCAGTTTCTGAAGCAAGGATGAATTCGGCTGAGGTTTAAGAGAGTTGAGTGAAATGCACACACTAAAATTAAGGCACTGATTAAATTGATGTTACTATGAACAGCAAGCAGCAAGAGAGTTCAATTCCAGAGAACTTTAGAAGTTCCGCTGCATACTGTTAATGAAGAACTCCAGCTGGTATCGGCTTGATTCAGCTATGACTAATTATCTTCCTCGAAAATATTAATATATCGAATGCAGATTTAGCTCAGTGTAACTTTGGCATTACTAGACAAATAATGATACCCATAACTAACTGAGGCAGTTACCATTCTGAGGACGAAGGGGTAAAAAGAACTAATTGTGTGCACAAGATAAGTTGTGTGTTTTCTTCTTCCTAGACAGTGACATGCATGATACTCTTTAATTTTTTAAGGTTTGTGTGTGTGTGTGTGTGTGTGTGTGTGTCTGTGTCTGTGTGTGTATGTGTGTGTCTGACTCTTATAAAAGATTCAAGGGAAGAAAGCAAGAACAGTTTTGTCTAAAACAGACATGGGAAGATTTTGACTTTTAGTATGCAGATCTCTTTTAAAAAATAGTACTTTTTACATTAATTATTTATTATGAAGTTGTAAAAAGTAACATGCTTGTATGTGTCTGTGCTTATTCATTGGATAGGTTGACAAATTAATTAAATAACAAAATAATTTTAAATAATATAACTAATAGGTATACCTAGTAAATACTGAGAGTAGCTTTCTTAACTACTACAAAAAAAAAAAAAAAAAACCAGAAAGGTATGCGCTGTCTT
>NW_006159584.1:3829402-3910389 GCF_000334495.1 Tupaia belangeri chinensis | reverse complement strand
TTAAAATAATTTTTTTTTTTTTGGAGAGGTTTTCGCTATAGGGCGCGTGCGCTCGCCAGACAGACAGAGAGAGACATAGAGACAGAAAGTGAGAAATCACCCCCCAGGGGGGATGGTCACGCCACAATTCCTTCTCCTCCATTCTCCTCTCGGGATCTTGGGCACACACGCACACGTGCCCAGCGTGAGTTTTAAGCCACCGGGTCCGGGATGCGAACCACGATCAACTACGTGGGAGTCCAGAGACATAGCCATTACGCTAATTGCTGGCTCCCTAAAATAATTTCTAAACTACAGAGTAGGCTCAGCTTGGTGGCTTAGTCAGTAGCAAACTGAAGTGTAGTGCTGAAAGCCATAAGATGGACTTCAAGTTCCCTCCCCTGAGTGGGCTTAGAGCATGCCTAATAATACATCCTGGGAGTCCAGGATCCTGACAAACTAGAGGGCCTGGTAAGGGGGATGGCAACATGGTGGGACCCTATCAAGTCTGCTTCTCTCTCACTTATGCATGTGCCCATAGGATCTGTCATGAACAATAATTTTAAAAATCTCCAAATAGTGTAATGTTTAGGTAGTGATCGCTTACTCTGCATTTGGCCAACACTGTATTCAAACCAAGTAGGGCAGCAAGGACATGCTGGCCACCCAGAGGGATGGCCACCCTCAGAGAGAAGGAGGGCTGCTGGTGAAAGGAAGTGAGATGCCCTGAACAGAGAAAGGTAAATAGCAGGAGCCGCCTGGCCAACACCTAAGTACAGAAAGAGGTCTCCCTGCCTTTTCCCTCGACACATAGAACATTTGTTTGGTAAATTAGGTGAAAGATAAAGGTGGAAAAATAATTTTCCACACTGAAAATTGCTTTTATATCTAATTACATAAATTATTATGTAATAATTTTGTAATTAGGTGCACATTCTTTTAAAAAATGAAGTCTTTATACAAGGTTTGAAAGAAGAAAATGTAAAAAAATTCAGATAATTCTCCTGGACGTAGTTCTCCTTGTTATTCTCATGACCATCCCTTCATGTACTTCACTATGTGCAAAACGAACACACATTTATCATTTAAAATAGGTGGGCTCATAAGAAGGCATTTAAAAATAACTTCATTTTTAAAAACTTAACTGTTTTATTCTTTTTTTTTTGCCTTACTTTTTTCTATGATTTGTTTCCCATTCTTTTCAATCTGTCCCCAGAAACTTTAACAATGTAGCAGGTACTCTTCAGTAATTTCCGCCATGATTATATAATATCATACATCTACACACAGTTTTATGTATATATAATATATATATATATATCTCATATACATTACTATATGCTTATATAATACATATTTATAAACTATATATACTTCCATATGCATATAATAATTTTGACTCTATTGGTTTTCAAAAATGAGCTTCTATAATTACTTGCTTCTTGATTGTCTTACCATACACTTTAAACAACTCTCCAAGACAAGAATCATAAATTTAGTTCCTATTTTCAGTGAATGTTGGCCTAAGTCCCTAGATATCACTAGTCTCTCAACATGCTTTTCTTATATTTGACCCATTTGTCACTCTGTGCTACGTTTTGTGCAATTTTCTTTAATGTATTTTCATGTTTGTTCATTTTTTGTTTATACTTATAGTTTGATATTTCCAGTCTATATTTTTAAAAGCCTTTATTTTTACTTATAGAAGTGTTGTCTGTTCTTTTTTCAAAGCTTGTTATTTTAATTCTTCATAATACCCTTTCCTTTTGATAACTTTAAAAAATTCTATCTTTTCATTGTTTAAATATCTTTACTTTATGATTTTGTTGATGTTAATTTGTTTTTAAGTACTTAGGTGTTCTGATTCTGTGTTTTGTTTTCTTTTTTACTCACAATGATTTATTTTTCCTGTGTATTTAATGTATCTTAGGTATAAATTTATTTTAAAAATAAATTTTTTTCTTATAAAAATAGTTTTCTGTTAAGATTCACACATGGAATATTGTTAATTTTCTCCCTTCAGAAATTCAGATTCTCTTTTTGTTGGTCCTCTATGAACTTCACCATCATCATTTCCAAGTAAGTAGGTAGAGTGATTTTTGCCTTATTTTATTGGACTGATAGTTGTTGGAGAATTTTATTTCCTATCTTGTGTGTTGTTAAAACCTAATCTAAACTTTTAGCTGTTACAAGGCTTATTCTTACCTTCCAAGGCTGTTGTAATATCAACTCACCTGCTTACTTCCTTACTGCTCTGGCATTCAGCCTTTTTTTTTTTTTTTTTTTTTTTTAACCTGACTCGCTTTCTTTTTTTTTTTTTTTTTTTTTTTCCTCTGACTGCTGTTCATTTCTTTCTTTCTTACACAGGAAGACATAATTAAAAAAAAAAAAAGTGACAAAGGAATTATACTTCACCTAGCATTTCTAGGTGTCAGCAGTGGGATATTCAGTGCTAGACTAGTTCATCTTTTTGCTGGAATTGGAAGTCCCTTGCTCTGTTGAGTAGCTAATTATTGTACAGTGGAAAATGTGCTTAATTATTTACATGGTGACTGGCATCTACTTTTTTTTTCCCATTTTCTTCCTCATTACAAATATAACCCCAACGAACATGTTTTTGCATGTAATTTTCATAATAATGTTTTTTTCTTTGGGCTAATGTCTCTAGAATAGTATTGCTTTGTTAAAAGTTAGTTAAAAAATTTTAAATTTTGATAGACTATTACTTTATTGGATTTTTAAAAGGCTATAATCACATTTATCTCAGTAATACTTGAAGAATACACAGATAAATATCTTAATTCCTCATGTCCTCAATGAAGGAAATGATTTATTTCATCCTTTTATTGCAAAAAAGAATTCTGTAAATAGTAAAATAAAACAGAAAGCACGTGAATAGAAAATAAATCTGAAAACTTTGTGTCTGACAAATAGCAAAGTTGAGATTAAAAGCACTGTCATTTAGACCCAAAGAAGAGACAATAAATCTTCCCAAATAAAACTAACTTCATGCATGGGGTCACTCAGGTGCTTGGTATGAATCCCTAGGGAGTTGTAGCCTGGATCACGGCTGGCTGAGGACATCAGTATGGTAATTAGGACATGCTCATGAAATCAGATGGAATAAGGGCTTCCTTGGAAGTTGATGGATGCTGCCTCTTAAAATGTATAGCACAAAGTCATCTTGGGGATGCTTGAGTTCACAGGTTTCCAGCACTGTTGGCTAGAAAGGCTTCTCTAAAACTGGCCTGATTTATCTCTGTTAAAATTAGCTTCTATTTCTGACATATACTAAATGACAAAGCTCTTCTAAGTTCTATGTTGTCCTGGCTGTTGCCTTTGCAATCTTTGTACATAAACTGAGAACAAGCTATTTTAGAGGAATATGATCAAGTTTGATAACTGCTTGATTTTATTCTATTAGAATATGATTTTGCTCTTATTTGTTTTTAAGAAACAAAAGTGGAGATATTCTGATTGACTATATTATAGCTAATGCAAAATATTAATCAGATGTAGAAGTGCCAAATTCAAAAATCCAAATGTTGTCAATTCAGAATTGATTGTATTTCATGAGAGCTACATTTCTTTATCCTCACATTATTGCTGGATAAAAGTGAGCTGAATGTATGACTGATACAAAGAATGTAGAGGAGATATTTAACTAGAGAAATAAATCATTTTCAAGCACTGTAATGTCAAGTGTACAAATCATTGAGGTTCCAATGAAAAGCCCCTAATTTATATATTTTTAATTGATAACAAAATAGTAATAAAATAGAAGGCGTTTTTCTAGTGCATTCAGAGGCTGGAAAGTGAAAAGAAATCTTAAAAAATGCAAATATTTGCTTTGTGAAAATGAATTTCTGTCAAGTAATTATAATTAACAAAATTGTTGAATATTGGTTGTAAAAGTGAATTTGTCTTGCATGAGAATGCTGCACTTACTACTCAAATAGTATTGAATTGAACTCTCCTTTTTCATTTTGTGAGAAGAGTGCCATTAATTTTTATAATTTAATAAGAGTTCATTTCTGCAGAATTCCCTCTGTCAAGGTTGAAGTAAAAATCCAACCCTCTGGTGCCAGCCAGTGGCATGGTTGTTAAAATAGCTGGATCCCATATGGCCAATGGCACAGTTTGAGTCCCAAATTCACTGGCTTAAGTTGAACTCTCCTTTTTCATTTTGTGAGAAGAGTGCCATTAATTTTTATAATTTAATAAGAGTTCATTTCTGCAGAATTCCCTCTGTCAAGGTTGAAGTAAAAATCCAACCCTCTGGTGCCAGCCAGTGGCATGGTTGTTAAAATAGCTGGATCCCATATGGCCAATGGCACAGTTTGAGTCCCAGATTCACAGGCTTAAGAAACATGCCATATGTCTATGTGCTCAAAGTCCCAAAAGAATAGAGAAATAGAAAAAAAGGGATTGCCCTGTGACGATTCCCCATGATATAGGCTTTCTCACTTTCTCTCCCCCTCTTGCAAGTACATGCATCCTCTGACAAAAAATGGGGGGGAAAAAAAAAGTGCAATACTCCAGTCAGCCATGGTGGTATGGCTGTGACACACAGCTTCAGGATGCTGCAGTTACATGTGAAGGTCCTCCGTTCATATCTTAAGGTCACTCTGTTTATGCTAGGCTACTACACACATCCTTTTCAATGGCCAGAGGCTGGGGGGTGGGTCATGGCATGAGACTCTGTGGTGTAGAGCCCCCTCTCTCTCTAGGGCATGGAATAAATAAATAAACAACCTTTGTAAGAAAATGTAGGGGCCAGACAATGGCACAGCGGGTGATCTACATGGAAAAGTTCCAAGTGTAGATCCAGAAACCTCTCTGAGTATGTTGGGCATACACATGTCTATGATCTGGGGCTAACTGCCTTTCTCTCATTCTCTTTCCTCTTGCTTCTGGAAGAAATAAATATATAAACTTAAAAAAAATAAATTGGGCTTGCTCCATAGCCTAGTAGTTAAGGGAGCCAGATCCCAAATAAATAACCACAGTTGAATTCCCATCCTAATAGCTTAAAAAACAACTGGACATGTGTGTGTGTGTGAATACTCCAAATCCCAACAAGATGGAGAAAGAGAGGTGAAGGGATTGTGGTGTAACCCTGCCCCACTGGGAGATGCTTTCACCTTCTCCATCTCGTTCCCTCTCCGTCTTTTCAGTGAACACAGATGCCCTCTGGCAATTAAAAAAAATATTTAAGATATATATACTACATATTATTTATATTCAACACTTCTATATAAATTTCCAGATTAACACAGCAACAGATAAACTCTTTAATCACTATAGTCCTGTAACAGTTATTTTGTTAAAATTTTCAGGTCATGTTTTACATATTGTCTTAGATTATGGTTCTTTATGTAAAAGCTTTGGAAGAAGACATTCCTTTGAAATGGTTTAGTATCCTCGTTCTCAGCAAATTGGTGAGAGTTTTTCACACAGTATAAACCAGTAAATATTGATTTTAGCTTTATCAGAAGGAATTCTCAATTTATAAAGGGCAGTGTATATAGAGTCATGTTGTGTCAAGGAAACAGTATGACTCTATCAAGAACCCCTAGAGCAACTGCATCACTGCCTGTACTTTCTCACATTTTTGGAGGTGTTTTCCCACTTGGGCATCATCATTTTGGTAACGACACCACTGAGATTTATTGACTACTTGCTGAATACCAGACACTATGTAGACAATGTACATGTCTTGTCTCTTGTAATCTTCATAGCAACCCTGTTGTGTAGAGACTATTATGATGGTCCTCTTCCAGTTCTACAGTTGAAAAGATTGGAGTTTAAAGAGATTAAACAACTTATTTAAGGCTATGTGGTGTTAAATTAAACCATCTTGGCTGTACTCCCACACCTGGAAACCTACATATAAGCCAAAATCATATATGTTAGGCTGTTTTCCTGAGCTGGTTGCTAAGTTATAGCCAATCATACTAGTCTCACTTTAATCAATCACAGAAAGTCAACTTTTTGGGCTATTTGTACAGCCTACCATCCACATGTAACCAATCCAATTGTTTCTCTACCTCATTCCTTCACCTTCATTTTTGTATGTCATTATCCCTTTTCTGGAACTTAAATATCAGATTGACCATAAAGCTGGCCAGAGTCATCCAGAAGTCTAGGGACAACTGCCCAATTTAAACAGTTTTAAGATTTGCTCAGTTAAAACTGTGCTCTATTAAATTGGCTGGCTTATTTTTCTTTTAACAGTGGTTTCTAAGTGTTGAAGCCAGAATTTGCATATAGGCATGTTTTGTTTTTATTTCTTCCAAAAGAGAGAAAAGACAAGCACCCCCAACAGGGTCTTTGTGCTATTATACACTCTAGCCTTGGCCTTCCTGGCTAGCAGGCACATGCATGTACACACGGCAAGTACAGGGAGATCTTAGGACACGCCTCCAAGACCTTGCGGGTTGGTCCAGCACAAAGAGGTTGTTAATGCTACTCTATTATCTAGTCCCCAAACTAGGCATTCTGAATTTACAGTCCAGATCCATAACTAATATTTAATGATACAACCTCACCACTTTTTTATCCTCTTGAAAACCCTCTTGGAACTTCAGGGTCAAGATGTGAAAAATTAGAATTAAAAAATAAAACCTTAAAAAAATTAATAAGGAATACCCTTGCCCAAACTATCTGACTACCACATGGCCAACCATAGTTTGAGTCCTGGACCTATAGGCTTGAAACTCACATCAGGTATGAGTGTATACGTGTTCAAAATCCTGAGAGGAGAATAGAAAAGGTATTGCAATAAGTCCATCCTGCCTGGGGGGTGGGGGTAATTTATCCCTTTCTCTCTCTCTTTCTGTCTCTCTCTGCCTCTCGGGCAAGCACATTTATCCTATAGCAAAAGTCTCTAAAAAAAAAAAAAAAAAAAAAGAAAAGAAAAGAAAATGCCTGAGCTGGAATCTAAACATGAATATAACAAAATTAAGCAAAGAGGGATGCAGTAATTATGCATAGAACCCAGAAGTCAAAAGAGTATTTTCAGTGAAGGAATAAATAGTATCTTCAAAACTTGCTAGTAAGGCAGTGTAACTTAGCTGAAAGGATCACAAGATTGTTATAAAAGTCCTTGTGGTTGGAAACAGAAGCTGAGGCAGTGAGTGCTATAAAATATGAGGATAGACAATCAACACAGCAGGTAGCACTTCTAACTTATTACTGCTTAATTGTGTAGCTCATTTCCTCTTTCACATCTATTTTTTTCTCATTGTAGTCTCATATTTTCTCTAAAGGCAGATAGAAAGAAATGTCATAATAAACCAATCTATTAGAAACTCAGATAATTGCCTAAATCCTATAGTCATTAAACAGGATTGAATTATAAGCCCAAGTATTTCCCTTGAGCTTGAGTTAAAGATTGAGTTCGATTGCATATTCTGTCATTTTTTTCCCTTGATCTTGGACAATAATAGTTGATTACACATCTGAAACACACAACAAATATGTAATTTCACTTTTAATTTTAAGCCGATAGATGTCTTCTTAAGATAGGTAAGATTTCTTACCCTGATCTTTTGGCTAGTACATCTAATTTTATGATATACTCTTCAGATTAGGAATTGTGGTACATTTATATTCACGTATTCACAATTAAACTTTTTAGAATATAATTTTTAAAATTTTATATTAACATTTTGATTTTATAGCTCTTTTTATTATTTTAATTTTCTGAAACTTAAAGACCATGATTATTTATGATCTGTAATTCTAAATCTGTCCAGATATAACAATTTATGTAAATGGGTCATGACATTACCCTAAACTGCCCTACAAATTTATTACTCATGAAACATCTTTAAGAGGCAGCAGAAACATTTGAAGATATTCTATAAAAAAGATTTAATAACACCAATTTGAGATTTTTCAATAGTCTCTTTTTATAGATGAAAAATTCCAAATCTGAGGCTTTAAAATTATATCCTGGAAAAGTTCATTTCAGATTTTCATTTCCAACTTATCATAGAGATTACTTCCACATGGCTTGTCCACAGGAATTCCTCCCACGCTTATTATCAACTAGCAAGTCTCTCAAACTTCTATATAAAAATATGGAAATTCAGAAAACACAAGCACATATATGCCAGAAATGAATTCACATTTCATCTAAAAACTAATGCCCTGGATAAAACAACAATAAAATCACAGGATATGTTTGTATGGCCTCACTATGTTAGGAATGTTTTAAGCTTAAGTTTCTTTCTCTTTTTTAAAAAAATTATTTTTTATTATTATTATTTCCTTAACTCGATATGGGACATATGTGCTCATCAGAGAAAGACACAAAAAGAGAGAGTAAGAAAGCAAGCTGCCAGGTCTGTGACTCGAACTATGGCCGATGATGTGAAGCCCAGTGACCTAACCACCACACAACCTGCTAGTCTCCAAGCTTAAATTTCTAAATCTTAAATATCTAGTTGCTTTTACAAGTTAGTTTTTAAACCTATTTCAAAGATTAAATGAAAGTAAAATGAGTTTGTTTACAAGTCTCTGGCAATGCTATCATTAATGACATCTTGATATCTTAGTAATAACATATTTTACTTAGAAGGTGCTTTGCAAACATTTTTCTCAATTTTTTACTTGTGAATTATACATAGACACACATACATATGCATATATATGTACTCACATATGCATTCTATCATTTTGGTTATTTGGTTTATTGTTCTACAGTTTTATGTGGACTGCTCTCCTTTCCCCTTCAACCCCAGTTAGTTCTGTAATTGTCCCATGTATTTTTTATTTTCATGTAATCTCAGTAGCTTCCATGTATGTACTCATCCAATAGCATATAACTCGAATAGGAGATTTATGTATATTATTTCAGCAAGGGTTTTATGGATCTGCTAAAAATTATGTGAGATTCTTCTCAATTCCAAATCATTGAGCTCTCTTATTAACTATCTAACGTGACCATCTGCCTTGCTCTTAGAATATTTCAGCATCACATATTATAATAAGCAATATAGAGAATATTTGAACTTATAATTTGCCTATAATATTTTTCTTATACAATATAAACACTGAAGAATCATCCTTTAAAAATTCTAGTGAGGATGCAATATTTTTCAGTGAGATTATGCTCTAAAAATAGAGAATACACAAAAACAAACTCATTTGGAATCACAATATATATTAAGCTATAAAAGAACAGTCAGATATGCTCAGACATTGAGAGAAAAAAATACATTTGTGAGGCTTAGGGAAGTCTAAGCTTTATTTTTCAATGAAAACTGACACTCATGGAGAGTTAATCAATATTTATTGAGTGTCTATTACATATCAGACATTACCCTCCATACTAAAGTTAAGGTAGTGATTAAATGAAAAACTATCTTTGCTTTATAAATGGCATTTATGATATAAAATATTAAATAGTTATGGGTATATGAATAATGAAAAATCTAGATCAGTTATCAGTTGCTGTGTTAAACAAAATCACATATACAACAGAATAAAATATCTAAAATTTAGCCCCTTAAAGAAGCATTCGGTAGCATGCTCACAAGTGTTCACTTTAGGGATTGCTGACAAGGGCAGGGTGTCAGCTGAGCATCTCGACCTGGGCTGAATGATCTCATTTCAGGATGACTCATTCACAGGGCTGATATTTGGCTGTGAGATGAGACCTCAAGAAAGCTCAGTCTCCCCTGTGTGAGCCTCTCTACATGGTGCTGGGATCTCCCTACATAGCAAGGCAAGTGGCTTCTAAAAGAGGAAAAAGCAGCAGCCAGATCTAAAACCTAAATTGCATTGTATGGGATTAAAGCACTAACAGACATCTTGATGGGAGGATACAGAATGGGGTAGGGTAGTTTGTACACATTTTTCAAAAGCAGTTATACCACTAACTCAGTCAAAGGAGTAGGAAACATTTCCTTGAATTAATGACATTTAAAGGGGTGTGGAAAGCCTAAATAGAAGATAGTTGGTTAAACACAGTGTTAGGTGATGGCTGAGGGATAGAAAGCAGCACAGCTTGTTCAAAAGCCTCAGGACCTGCGTGTTTGAGACATTAAAAGAAATCCATTCTAGTTGATACATCAAGCTGAAATGGACTCATGAGGCATTACAAGAAATGATTAACCAGAAGAAGAATTTAATTTTCTGGGAATAATCAGAAGCTACTGAAAGACTTGATTAGAAACAATAAAATAGCTATGAGAGCTCCATTATAAAGGGTTGGAAGGCCAGCTCTGTGCTGCAGTGGTAATGCGCTACTCTAGAGCATCTGGATCCCACATGGTAACTGTGGTTCAATCACCCTGGTCCACTGGCCACACACCAGGAATGGGCATGCATGCCAGGATCCAATGGACTAGAAGACAGAAGGGAGGGGATCATAGCATGACCAGACTGTTGAGGATACTTTCTCTCTCTCTCTCTCTCTCTCTCTCTTTCTCTTTCATTATGCATATATGCTTGCTCACAAGTGTTCACTTTAGGGATTGCTGACAAGGGCAGGGTGTCAGCTGAGCATCTCGACCTGGGCTGAATGATCTCATTTCAGGATGACTCATTCACAGGGCTGATATTTGGCTGTGAGATGAGACCTCAAGAAAGCTCAGTCTCCCCTGTGTGAGCCTCTCTACATGGTGCTGGGATCTCCCTACATAGCAAGGCAAGTGGCTTCTAAAAGAGGAAAAAGCAGCAGCCAGATCTAAAACCTAAATTGCATTGTATGGGATTAAAGCACTAACAGACATCTTGATGGGAGGATACAGAATGGGGTAGGGTAGTTTGTACACATTTTTCAAAAGCAGTTATACCACTAACTCAGTCAAAGGAGTAGGAAACATTTCCTTGAATTAATGACATTTAAAGGGGTGTGGAAAGCCTAAATAGAAGATAGTTGGTTAAACACAGTGTTAGGTGATGGCTGAGGGATAGAAAGCAGCACAGCTTGTTCAAAAGCCTCAGGACCTGCGTGTTTGAGACATTAAAAGAAATCCATTCTAGTTGATACATCAAGCTGAAATGGACTCATGAGGCATTACAAGAAATGATTAACCAGAAGAAGAATTTAATTTTCTGGGAATAATCAGAAGCTACTGAAAGACTTGATTAGAAACAATAAAATAGCTATGAGAGCTCCATTATAAAGGGTTGGAAGGCCAGCTCTGTGCTGCAGTGGTAATGCGCTACTCTAGAGCATCTGGATCCCACATGGTAACTGTGGTTCAATCACCCTGGTCCACTGGCCACACACCAGGAATGGGCATGCATGCCAGGATCCAATGGACTAGAAGACAGAAGGGAGGGGATCATAGCATGACCAGACTGTTGAGGATACTTTCTCTCTCTCTCTCTCTCTCTCTCTCTTTCTCTTTCATTATGCATATATGCTTTTATCATGAATAAAGAAAAAAAATCATTCAAACTCAGACAAGAGAAGATGTGTTATTAAGGAGGGAAGTGAACACCATTGCAGCTTATTAGAAAAAGAGTCTGTAGATTACACAACTCTTCAGGCACTACTGCTGGCTGAAGAAAATGTGTCGTTGTGCTGATTACCAAAAACGGAGACAATGAGAACAAGTGTTTGGGGAAAGATAATAATTTCATATTTGGCCTAGCTTTTGTTTAGCTGTCAACATTCATTCATATTGAATGCATATGACTTAAAATGAAAATTGTAGAACTATGGACTAAATTGTAAACAAGTTATGGAAGTGACCATGAGATTGCTTTGGGAGAGAGGCCAAAGTGAACAGTAAGGGGGAAATAGGAAAATATCTGAGGAATTTCAGAATCTCAGATTCAGTTCAAGAAGGGTAACTGCTTAACAAGAGGCTAGAAAAGGTAGAAGCATGACAGGTAACATCACAAGTTATTTTGTTTTTAATTTTTTAAAAATAGAAAAGTACAGTAAATAAGAATGGGTATGAAAGACAAATTATAAGACAATAAAAGTAGTGTCAGGATTTTATTTGGGGCATTTTGTTAATAAGCATAAAGAATCACAATAAAGAATTATAATGTCCCCATAGTATTTTTGTTAGATTTTTCTAATCATTTCTAGAATACTACATTTCATACATTTTTTTTTTCTTTTTTTCTTTTGGACAGATTTTTGCTATCAGGCACATGTTTGCCAGGGAAACAGAGAGAGAGAGAGAGAGAGAGAGAGAGAGAGAGAGAGAGAGAGAAATCACTTCCCAGGAAAAGTGCCCATATTGTAGTCTCTTCTCCTCTCAGGAGTTTTGGTCATGCATGCACATGCACCTGGCACGAGTTCCAAGCCACTTGTTCTGGGACTTGAACCATGGTTGAACATGTTGGACTCTAGTGTCTTAACCACTATGCCACCTGCTGACCCCAAAAATGATTCTTTTTAAAAAACAACTATTAAGAACTAGAGCACAGCTTAAAGAAGGTGATAGGAATGTAAGAAAATCTGGATATCATATTACATAGATGATAAAGGTAAGAACAAAAGGAATAGACCTATTATAGAAAACATAAGTAATTATTTCAAATATTACATTTGCTTTTGGAATAAAGATGACTTATTTCATGTAACCACAAGAAATCTAACCAGTATTCCAAAATTATCAGAAGAAATCTCATCAATACTCAAAAATTACCATACAAATATGACTTGTCGTTCATGTAAGGATGAACATTGTTAATATCTAGAATACGTTTAATGACTATTTGTGTAGAATCGATAACTTGATTTCCAAGCAAAACAAGCCTTCAAGCAAAGCCCATTTCTCTTGAGTGGATAAAGCAGGCTGAGGGGACACTCTTCTGGTCTCATGATTAAACACTGGAAAATTAATGCACTTGAAATATGATAAACAGCAAACGTCCCTTAGAAGTTGTCACACAACCTTTCAACAACATAATATGGCAGTATGATTCTTGATTATACTGTTAATTGCCAGATTATGGTTTTATTTCAAAATGGCAGAATCAAATATCCACATCATGTTGGTTGTTCAGAGCTATTTTTTCTTAGAAAGTTCCAAACAAAGGGACCAGCAGTTAGTGTAATGGCTATGTTGCTGGATTTTCACAAAGTCGACCACGGTTCGAGTCCCAGACCCGGTGGCTTAAATTCACGCAGGGTGTGTGTGCATGCATGCCGAAGATCCCGAGAGGGGAATGGAAGAGAAGGGATTGCGGCATGGTCATCCCCCCTGGGGGGTGATTTCTCGCTTTCTATCTCTCTGTCTCTGTCTGTCTGTCGAGCGCATGCGCCCTATAGCGAAAACCTCTCCAAAAAAAAGAAAAAAAAAAAGTTCCAGACAAAGATTTAAGTATGGTATGTTCTTTCCTTAGAGCACATTCTCCATTTGGCTGGTGGAGAGTTTCTGCTCACAGCTGAGGTGGAGGTTCTGCACCCAGAAGCTGTAGTGTGGCCATGTTAATTTTCTTTTTTTCAATTGGGACAAGTTTTTGCTATAGGGCACATGCACTTGCCAGAAAGACAGAGACAGACAGACAGAAAGCGAGAAATCACTTGCCAGGGGGGATGGCCATGCTGCAATCTCTTCTCCATTCTCCTCTTGGGATCTTGGGCATGCACACACACATGCCTGGAGTGAGTTTAAGTCACCCGGTCCAAGACTCAGATCGTGGTCAACTACATGGGAGTCCAGCAACATAGCCATTACGCCAATGGCAGGTCCCAAGGCTATCTTAGTTTGACAGGGAATGTGGCTAGTCCTGTAGCATGGCCTTGTTAGTTCACCCAGGAAACTCAACAGGGTCTATTATTTCACTTCTTTCAGTAATTCCTTAGTTCGTTCAGAACACCGAAATAAATTCCTTTCTGTTTTTAATAACTAGAATGAATTCTTTTCTCTAACTGAACCCTGACTGATGGATCTTCCATATTGCATTTAATGACAAGAAGAAGCAAGATATTGAGTCTGTTCTTTAAAGATATATTGTTTGAAATATGTGTGTGTGTGTGTGTATACTATACATATACATAAGTGTACATAAATTTGTTAGATTTTGTTCATTTGTTTTCGTATTTTTGTTTTTGGGAGAGGTTTTTGCTATAGGGCATGTGTGCTTGCCAGAAAGACAGAGACAGAGAGATAGAAAGAGAGAAATGACCCCCCAGGGTGGATGGCCATGCTGATGCTGCAATCCCTTCTCCTCCATTCTCCTCTTGGGATCCTGGGCACACACACACATGTGCCTGGTGTGAGGTTAAGCCACTTGGTCTGAGACTCAAACCACTGTCGACTACATGAGAATTAAGCAACATAGCCATTACGCTAACTGCTGGTCCCAAATTTGTTAGATTTTTGACCTAGAGAAATAGATGCAACTTCATGAGATGCAAGTTTTCACTAGCTAAACTATGGCTAGAAGAAATCCTCGAGGTGTGCAAATAATGTTTGCTAACTAAGAGATATGTCCTTTAAAAATAATATTTATTGCCCCAGCCAGTGGTTTAGTAGTTAAGGTGGCTGGATCCCACATGACTGTACGGTTCTAGCAGTTTGAAAAACATGCTGGGTACATGTGCATGTCCAAAATCCCAAAAGAAGGTAGAAATGGAGAAGAAGGGATTGTGGTGTGACCAACTTTCAAAGAGTGTGTTTACTAACTCTCTCTTTGTCTCTCTCCAGTGAGCATACACGCCTTTTCAGAAATTAAAAAAAAATGACATAAGTCTTTATCTGGTTACAAACAGTATATACCCATGGTATAAAATATGTGGAAGACTGTTTGTACTTTAAAATTATCTTTTTTTTTTTTTTGGTGCAACAGTCAGGTACTATCTTATTATGCTTTTCTCCATTGAAAAGAGGTGGACTATAATTAGCATAAGCTAGTAGTTATGGTACTCAAAAGGGAAGTTTTCTTATACTAACTATATTGTGAATGACTTGTCAATTTTAACAGTCATTGCATTTAAATCCTTTATGCTTTTTTTCATGAAATTTGTACTAAGAGTGACTTTCACAAACTATATGTACTGTCTCTTTTAGATAGAACTCAGCAACTAAATTAGGAAAAAGATATTGTGACTTGCTAGTGAATTACTTATTTCTACTGTGTCACCAGTAATGTTGCCTTGTCAGTATTATGATGAGAAGAATTCTGCAGGGAATTCCCTTATTATGCTATAAATTTCAATGTTATTTCAGAATGAATAATTTGATTTTCAAACAAAGCTTCAAGCAATGATTTTTTTTTTCTTTTTGATAGGACTTGGCATTGGATAGAGAAAATACTTCTCAACTTTTTTGATTAAGGTTAACAAATTATTTGCAGTCTTGAAATATGACATATACTGAAAGTCCTTAGAGGTTGTCACATGAAATTATAACAAAAAAGTGACAGAGTGCTTCTTGCTGATATTGCCAGTGACTGGATTCCATTTCAGCCGTATAAGGTTTCTTATCTCTTGGGGCAATGATATGCTTCAGTTTATATCACAGATCTCCAAATGTTGACTTTCTTCATGCTTCTAAGAGACTGTCAGGAGCTGCCCAACTGAAAAATCACCGATATATTGTTTGTTCTTCCAAGAGTTGTTTTGGCAATTCTCTGCTGTATTGGAAGAACTAACCCAAGGCAAGAAGTTCTGTCAAAATATTAATGACAACTTGGAAATGAACAAAGAGCCTAAATCTCTGAGTCCCAAATGTATGTTAGTGTGGCCAGTGTCATGACTGATGTGTGCGCCATGTAAGTGATTGGGTGGCAATGTTCAAGAATGAGCACTGAAAATAGACACTAAGATGATTTGCTTATTTGTTCTGTGGTTAGATAAAACACTAATTATTTTTATCAATTATTTAGAGCATGCCTTCCATTATCACTTCAGTGGCCATTGATAAAGAACTTGACAGGGAGCTACTATTTGTCTTCTTGTTCATACCAGTTCATTTGATTTGTGCCAGCTGAAACATTAATTAAACACCAAACTTTAAAACTTAAAGACCACTATTTCTAATACAAATAATGATAGTGATTTGGTAAAATAAATTTAATTTTATATATGTAGAATATTTCTTTTACATTGAATCATTGTACATCTTTATAGCATATGACATGTTTTTTGCTCAGCATGAATATGGTCAAGTCAAAGACATTACCATGTACAATCTCATCAGCTGATAACTTTTCATTTTTGTGTCTATGACATGTGCTATTTGTTGAATATTTGTATTCATATCTCTCACACAATCTTTATATCTCCCTGTGGGTATAATGCATGGGATGTGTCCTTATTTTCAAGTTGAGAAAATTGAGGTCTAATAAAATACAGATTGAGTATCCCTTATCCAAAGTCTAGATTTCAGATTTTTTCCTATTTGGGGATATGTGCATATACATAATGAAATATCTTGGGGATGAGACCCAAGTCTAAACAAAGATTAATCATTTATTATACACAACTTATATGCATAGTCTGAAGGTGATGAATTTTATTTTATTTTTGCTTTGGGGTGTTGTTTCAGTTTTTAAAACTATGCTCTAGGGAACATGCATTCAGTGGGGAGAGAGACAGGGAGAGAGACAAAGTGAGAAAGCATCCCTATGGGGATGGTCATACTGCAATCCTTTCTCCTCCATTTCTCCCTCCTTTTGGGATTTTAGACACTCATACACACATCCAGCATGTTTTGCAAGCTGCTGGGTCTGGGACTAAAATTCTGCAGTTGATCATGTGGGATCCAGCCACTTCAACACCATGCCACTGGCTGACCTGCTGAAGGTAATTTTATATAAAATTATTGATTATTGTGACCAGTAGATGATGTGATGGTTACACCTCTGGAATCCCATGTGGCTAATTGCAGTTTGAGTTCCAGATCTGGTGGCTTAAAACTCATGCTGGGCACATATGTGTGCATCCCCAAAGTCCTGAGAGGAGAATGGTGAAGAAGAGATTGCAGCATGGCCATTCCCCATGGGGGGCTGATTTCTCTTTTTCTTTCTCTCTGTCTCTCCAGTGAGCACACTGGCCTCATCAGAAAATTTTTTCTTAAAAAAATTGTCAATAATTTTGTACATGAAACAATGTTTGTGTACCCTGAACCATGGAGAGCAATGGTGTTACTATTTCCACCCCTCATGCAGACTATTTTGTGTATCTTTGGCATCATCATTCTTGACTCTGAACTTAAATGCCTCAAATAAGTGATCACTTTCTTACAGTTATTCACACATAAATACTTAACAGTGAAAGACATAACATACTATTGAGTTATCAGGAAAGTCATAACCATTTTTATATTAAATTAAAAAAAAAGTCATGACTTTTCTGATGACCCAAAATTCATACAGTAAAAATTAGTGTGTCTGTGGTGACCAAGCAGCACAGCAGCAGCACCGGGATTCCTGTGGCAGCTGTTAAACAGCAGCAGATACACACAACACCAACAGGCTGTCAGACTCCACCTAACATACTGTGTTTGGGTTAAAACGTTACTGTAAACTTATTTTTTTTTTTCCTTTAGGTGAGAAGAACCATCAGAAACAATTGAGAAACCAGAAACTGGGTCCACTAGGGGTAAGGAGGCATTCTGTAAGATGGCTCTTCTACATGTTTCTTCCAAGATCATGAGCCTCATTTTGGTATCTAAGGGTATCCTAGTCACATGGCTGAGCTAGGGAATTCACATTTGGGAGAAAGCACATGACATAAATGTTATTTTGATGAGAATTTCATCTGGAGTATGAACAGAACAGTTGTCAAGGAATAACAAAATCTTATGTTCATCCAGTATTATAAAGTTCTGTAGGCATAAAAAAGTGGAAATAATATTTAGACCAAACTTACATGTTTTGAAGTCTACATCCCAGTCTACCCTTTAGTGATATGTAAGGCCAGAACTGAAGCACAGCAGGGCACATTAAGTGAGATTTTTAAAAGCAAAACTAATCATATGGTAGTTGCTAGACTCATTCTATAGGTTCTCAAGGATTATTGTTAACTATATCAGGTACTTCTGGAGATCTTTTCCAAAATTTTCATGCTTTAAAATTATACCACTGGTATAGGGGAATTTCTAATCTATTGAACAATTTTTATAGATGGAAGCATAGTGTGAACAGATGATTAAGAGCAGGATAAATTATAAGAGTCAGGAACATACATCATCCTATTCAGTCTACCTTGGAGTATACTAAAATGTAAATGAAGTACAGGAATAGAAATGAAGTAAGACCTTACAGAGTCTTTAGGAGAAAGATCAATATGTGAAAGGCAAGATCCAAATCATATAACCACCAGACTACCAGGGATGTGCCAAGAAAGGAAATAGCAGAAATTAATTTTTAAGCCCTGTTTTGTATTGCAGTTGAGAAACTCACATAACATGACCTGCTGGCCAATGGATATGTCAGCTGGATATCATAGTGGTATCTCAAACATTGTGTGTCTGGTCATCCCACTCTTCTTCCTAAGTTCTGCTGGAATCTAATGCCTGCACAAGAAGAATTAAGCTTCTGTCCAGGTGACAGAGTCATCAGTAAAACAAAACAGGTAGAGCCAGTAGAAGTTTTACTCCAGTGAGTGCAATTCCATATTACATTTGTTGTTATCTCAAAAACTTTCTATTATGAATCTAGAGAAAACTGCTCTAATAATGATAACTTCCACGTCACTTACCAAGTACCAGTCATTGCTCAAAGTACTATATATTATGGCAGTCCATATATGTTTATATATATGTTTATATATATATGTTTATATATATAAAATAATATTTATTTCTTTTTTTTTTTGAGAGGTTTTTTGCTATAGGGCGTGTGCGCTCACCAGACAGACAGAGAGAGACAGAGAGACAGAAAGCGAGAAATCACCCCCAAGGGGGATGGCAACGCTGCAATCCCTTCTCTTCCATTCTCCTCCTGGGATCTTGGGCACGCACGCACACGCGCCCGGCGTGAGTTTAAACCACTGGGTCCAGGACTCGAACTGCTGTCGACTACATGGGAGTCCAGCAACAGCCATTACACTGAATGCTGATCCCTAATGTTTATTTCTTAATCATAAAATAGTCTACATGCCTTTCTATCATCATCTCACTTTGATGAAAAGATTTCCCTAAGTTCACAGGGGAGGGCAAGCTGAAATCAGAGCCTAAGTAGTCTATACCCCAAGCCCTTTATTTTTGCTACCACAGTATATTACTACTCACACATGAAACCTGAGATGCAACTACACAATACCTATTACTCTAAAGGATTAGAGACACTGACTTAATTTCAGTATGACTAACTTTGCTGTGCATATCTATATTATTACCTTTATTTTGCCATGAGTATGTTGAATCTCTGGCAGGAGAAGCATGTATTATGTTGCATTTCCAAAATATTTTGGTGAGGTATCACATGGGACCACTTTCCATAGAATATACTCTTAAGAAAATCTGATACAATTTACTATAGCAACCAAATTTATATATATTCTTGACAGAAGGGAGTTTCACTAGACAGCAAATATGCCCCTTCTGGTATAAAAAGATTTATTATGCCTACCTAGTTACTTATGATAAATAATTAATAAGAAAAGCTGTTAAAATTAGGATAAAATTGCACTAATTTAATTGGAGCATTCATACCATTACCTGGTGAAATTATTTTCATTGCCGAAGAAACAGTTTGAAAGCTCTCCCTTCTATAAAAAATAAGAGCTTATTTCTTTTTTCATTTCGAAGCCTTTTATGACCCATCTATACTTCCCAACCATTTCTGTTTTTCATCTCACATGTAATATCAATTCTCTACTTACTGATAATCAAAATAGCTTGTGTATATGTTTTTAATTCCTCCATAAGATTTCATGCTCCCAAAAGTCAGGAATTGTGTTTACACTTTCCAAACAACAGTAGCAGTGATGGCCATTGATTTATTTAATAAATTAAAATAGAGGGGTCAGCAGGTGGTGTTGTGGTTAAGGTGCTGGACTCTCATATGGTTGACTGTGGTTCGAGTCCCAGATCCAGTGACCTGGAACTCATGCCGGGCATTAAAATGCTCAAAATCCCAAAAGGAGGATGAAGGAGAAGAAATAGCAATGTGACCATCCCCCTGGGGGGTGATTTCTTTCTCTCTGTCTGTCTCTCTGGCAAGCACATGCCCCTTTAGCAAAAATCTCTCAAAAATTAATTAATTAAAATGGGAACATATCATTTAAAATATGTTAACTGGGATTTTGTTTAGAATATAATTTTATACTTTTATTCTGCTTTCAACTACTACATTATTAACAATAAAATATGGAAACTATTAGATTAAAGAAAGCAAAAGTTTTCTGCTTCTTTTATTTCAGTGTGTGAACCCTTTTCTTTTTTATCAAATTGTTCTGGTTCTTGCTCATTACATCACACTTAATTTTATATGATTCATCCTATCATGTAGAAATAATTTTTGTCACATTTTCACTTTGATATAAAGTAATTCTTTCACTGTGATATAAGAATTGTATTTTATATCTTCCTTTCAATTAGCATATGTAATTGTTGCAAGACATTTTATTCAAGGAATATACCATAGTTAATTTAAAACTTATATTTTTATTATCACTATTTGGCATGTGTGTCATTTACTTTTTTTTCCCTCTTAGAGTTATCACTGGCACTGAATTAAATATATGTGATTATAACCAATTCTCCAAAAGAGTCAAGAGGAGTATGACAAACATGGAAATATTATAAAGGTCTTTGGTTTAAATTATTTTAAATGTGTGTAAAGTTTATGTAAAGAAACTCTAATTTTACAATGTTAAAAGATGACTAAATATATGAAAAATTATTTAGGAACTTGTTTAATTCCATAGTGCAGATAAAATTTTATATGAAATTGGTTCAATTGAAAAAAAGTTTTTATAATTGCTATAGGGCATATGTGTTCACTGGAGAGAGAGACAGAGGAATTGAAGAAGAGAGGGTGAGAAAGCACCCCTAGGGGTTAGGGGGAGGATGGTGGCCATGCCATATACCCTTAGCCTCATTGCCCTCTTGGGATTTGGGGTATACACAGACATGCACCCAGTGTTTTGTTCAAGCTCATGGGTCCAGGACTTGAATTGTGCAGTTGGCTATGAGGAATCCAGGGTCTTAACCTCCACACCAACTGCTACCCTCTTGAATTAAATTTTATGAATAATTATTTATTATATGAAAAGTAAATTGAGTTTAAATAAGAGAAAAAAGCAGATAAAAAGAGGACCGAGTAAACACTAAGTCTGAGGAAAAAAATCAAGAAATTTTTCAATAGAATAAGGAAAAATAAAACAAAATTATGATCATGACATGTTCTCTAGATAAAAGAAAATAGTCAACTGACATGTTAATTCTGACTTTGTACAGCATGGTAGTCTTTCCAAGCAAAGCGTTCTTGAATTTGAAATCTCAAGTGGGTTTTTGTACAACAGGAGTTGATAAAGTAATAAATGGAAATTTGGAGACCAAGTGGCTCTTCTAATAAACCTAAACTTAGACTGCTATCTATCTTCTGTCTTCTTCCAACACTCGGCAATTGTTGTTAGTCCTGTCCTATAAGTTGGAAACACAGCTTCAAGGCAAAACACCTGTCTTGTTATCATGAATCTTACATTATTGTAGAAGAGAGTATAATACAAATAAATAAACAACCAAACTGAATAATTACACAGAATTAAAACAAAAAGGAAAGCTAGCTGATTGCATAGTGGTTAAAGCACTGGGTGCCACATGGCTGACTCTACGGTTTGAGTCCCAGACTTGGTGGCTTTAAAAACACATGATATGGATGTGTGTATGCCGAAAATGACAAGAAGGAATGGAGGAGAAGTATTGTGGTGTGACCATCCCCTTTGGGGGTGACTTTTCATTTTCTTTCTCTGTCTCCAGTGAGTATACATGCCCTGTGGCAGAAATCTAAATTTAGAAAAAAAGAAGAAAGAAAAGGAAAGATTTCTGTGATGGTGATTAATAGAGATAAGTATGTGTGTTTTGGTAGGAGGGCAATGCTATTTTAGATCTAGGAAAATTATTCGTAGTAAGTAAAATAAGTGTTCTAAGACATAACTAAGACAAAAATCTCAGCTACAGGAAGAGGCTGATACAATATTTTAGACATAGAAAACAGCAAGGTTAATATCATGGCAGACATGAGTTGATGAGTGAATATAACAGAAAGAAGACCATTGCAGCTGGAACACAGTGACCAAACTTCAAAGGAAGGCTTCTGTACCTCTTATCCTCCAGGGTGGGAACACAGCGCTATATATAGCAATTACAGAAACCGTCAAACTACACCTCCTACAGCAAAACCAGATGGAATGATTAGAAAGCCAATCGAACTGATTAATAAAAGCATCAGAGTATTACAGTTTCTCAAATGAACATCATGTAGACTCTTTGTATCTCTTGGCAAAATTCTAGATTTTCCAATTAATTAGACTAAAAGTAAATAGATAAAATCCGAAATGTGGTGCCTAAGTAGCTGTATTAGTTTTGTCAGAATGAATAAATAATACATAATGATTGTAAAATTTTACTGTTCACTAGGAAAGTATTCCTCATTGGTGCACTTGGTATTTTCAATAATTAAAAGAGTTAATTGAGGGATAAATCAGCTTAACTTTTGAGAAAATCAATTTATCATCCAATTTTCTAAAGCAAAGCATACTTCCCTAAAATTAAATAAAATATCCAGCTATAGAATTACTAAGAAAGCTAGCAAATAGGATTATGATGTACTCAGTAGTTCCTAGATATATGTCAAGGAAAATCCAGAGAGGATAGTTTCATATCTGTGTCTCTATGAAATAAAAATAAATGGCAAATATTTAAGCTGATATAATTTGTTGAGAATAAATTATTTTTTCTTTTCTTGAAGAATATTAGAATTTTCATTTTTTCCTATTTTTAAAAAGATGTCTAATCTGGTGTCCACAGAAATTATGACCAAAATAGAATTGAAAAACTATACAGTTACATTTAATATGAATATCTTCAAAGTTAGATATAACTTGAATTAGATAACAGGTGATGTGTGATTGAATATTAATCATTTTTAGTGTACAGTTTGATAAGAATTTTTGTGTCCAATGTGATAGATAACATTATTCATAACTATTCGCTCTCCTACTGACATTAGGCATGACCTTGCTGTGACCAATAACATATGAATGGAAGTGCCATGTGTCAATCCTGGGCAGGAGCTTTAAGGGCCCACATGTTGTCCTATTCTTTTTGCCATCATGACCATTAATGCTTAGACACTGTGCCAAATGCCTAGGTTCCTGAGTGAATATTACATAGATAGAGTCACTGCCAACCTGCTATGGAGCTGTCACATATGTGAGAACAAGGCTTTGTCATTGTAAGCAAAAACTAGTTATCACAATGTAACCTAGTCTTGTTTCACTGATTTATCTTATCTTCTCTTTGACTACTTCTTACCATTGTATGGAGTTTAATATTGGGTTTTCTTATTCTGTTGGGTTGTCAGAAAGTCATGACACTATGCAAAAATGTGTCATGACTTTTCTGACAACCCAGTCTATCTGACACTGACAACCCAATCTATCTGACACAAATGAAGGTAGTAAAGCTCCGTTATTTGAACTGAATTATGAGTTTCAACTATGGTATGAAGTTAAGAAGAATTTCTCTGGCTTACTTAATAACATGTTGACCATTGAAAACATTGAATATTTCCAGTCAGAACCAACATGCTTTGTAAATTAAGAATTCTGGGAATTTCCTTTTAGCTGAAGAAGAGACAAGATAGGTAAAGTCAGGTCATGAACCTTCAGACAAGTACAGGAAATCTCTTATGGCAGAATTCTGTATGATAAGGTTTTGGAATTAAATAATTTATAATAAACTACACATTTTTGAAGCTAAAATACACTTTTAAGGTAGTAAGAACAGTTGTAATCTACAGACAGAAAAATGAGTAAAGTAAAACCAGCAAATTTTGTAGAAAAATTAGAGAAGCTGTTATTAACAATAGAAAAAAATACTAATAGTGAACATTTATTGAACATTTAGAACACACCTAGCTTAGATTTTCATTATATCATTTGGTTCTCTCTGCAAACATTGGAATTGTGTATTTTTGAAATCTAATTTTATAGATAAATCAAAGCTTAGAAAAGTTATGAAAGTTGCCTAAATTTACATAGCTGGCAAGTGGAAGTTTGAGGATATGTGCCCAAGGCTATCTCACTTCAAAGTCAAGATCTCTTTTATTTACTTGCTGTGTTTACTATCTCTCCAATGTAGAACAGTGAGTTAGTCTGAAAATTAATACATTTTATAAGGAGGATCAGAGAGCCTGGATTAGTTTATCAAAGCTTGCCTTAAGGAGAAAAGCTTATTATGCTTAATCTAAACCTTGCATTTTTTTTTAAAGTGACAGCAGTTAAAAAAAGTGACCCCATCTAGCATAACAAAGAGGAAGTCCATTATTAAGTGCTGTATGCGATGAGAAGTCTCATGTATTTTATATATATCATGTGAAACATCCCTTTAAACAAAGTTATAGCTATACATCTATATATAAATAAAACCTGTCCTGATAATTTAGTCTTCCCTGCAAATACATTCTTTTCATAGATGAAACAGTGTTGGCCAATTCCATTCCAATTTTGCTATACTTCATTTCAAGCATGTTAGTATTTTAAGTACAATAGGCTCATTTATTTTATTTTATTTTAATTTCTTTTATACATTCAATCATATATGTCACTTAGCTTGTAAAGTGAATGTTCCAACATGAATTTCTCACCACTCCAGTTGGGTATACTATGCATGTTATCATCAACAGATAATAACCCATTTCTTTGTTCCATAAATGTCTTACCTCTTCATTTTTCTCCTTATTATCTTTCCTCAGGCTATCCTCCTTCTCCCACCCTTTTCCCACACAGTATCTGGTATCTATAAACATTTTCTATGTTTCTATAGCCTCTAGTTATTCAGTTTCAGCCATAGAGTGTGGATAGTTGGTATATATTAAATGGGGACATACAATGTTTCTCCTTCATAGCCTTCATAGCTTGCTTCACTCAGAATTAAATCTTCTATATTCATCCACTTTCTGTCAAAAGTCAGAATCTTGTCCATTTTTATGGCTGAGTAGTAGTCCACAGAGTATATGTGCCACACTTTTTCAATCCATTCTTCTATCCATGGACATTTGGGTTGGTTCCATGTCTTAGCATTGAGAATAATGTTGCAATAAACATAGATGTGCAAACACTTTTCCAATTAAGTATCCTTATGCTTTTGGGTAGATACCAAGGAGTGGGATTGTTGGATCATATGATGCTTATATTTATAGATCTTTGAGGAATCTTCACATTGTTCTACATAGTGGCTGGACCAATTTACATTCCCACTAGTAATGCAGACCAGTTCCCTTTTCACCACATCCCCTGTCAGCACTTATCATTTTTGTTTCTTTTTTTAATATTGTCATTCTGACTGGGGTTAGGTGGTATCTCATTGTGGTTTTGATCTGCATCTCCCTTATGATAAGGTATGTTGAACATTTTTTCACATGCCTTTTGGCTATTTGTATGTCTTCCTTAGAGAGTTGTTTTTCAGCTCATTCACCCATCTTTTAATTGGGTTGATCATCTTTTTTCAGGTAAGCCACTTAGAGTTCTTTGTATATTCCGGTTATCAGTCCCTTATCTGAAGCACAGTTTACAAAAATATTTGTCTATTTTAAGGGCAGTCAGTTCACACTAATTACTGTGTCTTTTACCATGCAGAAACTTCTTAATCTGATGTAATCCCATTTTCTACTTTTGGGATTATTGACTGTGCTTTGGGGGCCTTATCTAAGAAGTCTTTGCCTAGCCCAATCTCTACCAGAATTTCCCCCGTATTTCCCAGCAGTAGTTTTATAATTTGAGGTCTTGGGTTTAGATCTTCGACCCACTTTCAGTTGATTTTTGTCAGTGGTTACAGAGAGGGCTTCAGATTCATCTTTTTGCAGTTTGATACCCAGTTTTTCCAATACGATTTGCTAGGGAGGTTTTTCTTTTCTCACTGTATTGACTGGAACCCTTTGTCAAAAATCAGTTCGCTGTATGTTTGAGAGTTTATTTCTGGGGTTTCTATTCTGCTTCATTGGTCCACCTATCTGTTTCTGTGCCAATACCATGCTGTTTTGATTATAACTCTAGTATATTTTTGAGTCAGGAAGTGAGATGCCACCCACTCCACTCTTCTTGCACAGAATTGCTTTGGCAATATGGGATCTTTTATGATTCCAGACAAATTTTATGATTGTCTTTTCTAGATCAGTGAAGAATGTCTCTGACACTTTGATTGGATTGTGTTAAACATGTATAGTAATTTGGGTAGAATTGCCATTTTGATTATATTAATTCTTCCAATCTAGGGACATGGGATGTACTTCTACATTTTTGTGTCATTTTCAATTTCCTTTTTTAGGTTCTTATACTTTTCCTTGTGGAGGTCTTTAACTTATTTGGTTAGATTTATTCCTAAGAATCTTATACTTTTTGTTACAATGGTAAATGGAATTAATTTCTTCACTTCTACCTCAGTCTGCCTGCTGTCTGTATTTGAAATGCTATAGATTTATGTATGTTGATTTTGTATCTTGCAACTTTACATATTTATTACTACCAGGATTTTATTTTTTGGAGAGGTTTTCGCTATAGGGCGCGTGCACTCGCCAGACAGACAGAGAGAGACATAGAGACAGAAAGCGAGAAATTACCCCCCAGGGGGGATGGTCACATCACAATCCCTTATCCTCCATTCTCCTCTCGGGATCTTGGGCATGCACGCATGCCCACACGCCCGGCGTGAGTTTTAAGCCACCGGGTCCAGAACGCAAACTGCGGTCGACTATGTAGGAGTCCAGCGACATAGCCATTATGCTAACTGCTGGTTCCCCAGGATTTTTTTCATGGATACCATTGGGTCTTCTATATATGCAATCATGTCAGCTGCAAATTCAAGCATAAATAAATGAAATAGAAAAATAAATGAACTATACAGAAAATAAAGTAAAAAATGGGTTTTTGAAAAGATAATCACAATCAACACACCACTAGCTAGACTAATTAAGAAGAAGAGAGAAAGGAACCAGGTAAATCAAATTCATAATGAAGAGGCTGGTAGGTAGCATGGTGCTTAAGGGCACCAGACACCCACATGACTGATCACGGTTCAAGTCCCAGACCTGGTGCTTGCTTTCTCATTTTCCCTCTCTTTCTCTCTCTCACACTCTGTCCCTCTCTGGACACATTTTTTAAAATTAATAAATAGAGTTCAATTAAATAATTCCTTTTAAAAAATTGCAATGTAGCAGGCAATATAACTACAGACATAATAGAAAAAATCATTAGAGAATACTATGAAGAACTATACACTAACAAACAAGAAAACCTGGATAAGATGGACAAATTCCTGAACATATATAATCTATCAAGATTGAGTCAGGAGGACATAGAAAGTCTGAAGATGTCCATAAGAAGTCATGAGATTGAATCAGTAATAATCTCTCAACAAAGAAAACCCTGGTCCTGATGGTTTAACATCTGATTTCTACCAAACTTTTAAAGAAGAGTTAGCCCCCATTCTATGCAAGTTATTTCTAAAGACCCAGAAGGATGGGACTCTCCCAAATTCATTCTATGAAGCCTTTCTCACCCTTATCCTTAAAACAGATAAGGACATGACAAGGAAGGAAACCTGTAGATCAATATCTCTGATGAATATAGATGCAAAAATCCTCAATAAGAGACTAGCAAATTGCGTCCAAAAACATATAAAAAAATTATACATCACAACCAGGTACTCTTTATTCCAGGGATGCAAGGATGCTTCAATATATGCAAAACCATAAACATAATACACCATATTAACAAAAAGATAGAAAGCATATGATCATAGCAATTGAGGCAGAAAAAGCATTTGATAAAATACAATATCCTTTCACGATCAAGAGTCTCAGCAAAATCAGTATCGAATGGTCATTCCTGAACACAATAAAAGCTATCCATGAAAAACCCATAGATAACATCATACTGAATGGGGAAAAGCTGAAAGCTTTTCTGCTAAAAATTGGTACAAGACAAGGATGCCCACTTTCTCTACTCCTTTTCAATATAGCACTGATGTCCTTGCCAATGCAATCAGAAAAGAGAATAAAATAAAAGGCATACAAAAGGAAAAGAAGAGATGAAATTATCTCTATTTGCAGATGACGTTAGGCTCATTTTGCTGGAGTAGAAATATTAAAGTATACTTTACCTTCTATCTGTTTTGTTTATTGCTCTAACTTTAATACTTTGAATGGTGCCTGCCATATGGTAGTATCTGGCATAAATATTTGTTGAATGAATGGATAAATAAACTGTCACAGTAAA
This sequence comes from Tupaia belangeri chinensis, assembly GCF_000334495.1. Lineage (NCBI taxonomy): Eukaryota > Metazoa > Chordata > Mammalia > Scandentia > Tupaiidae > Tupaia > Tupaia belangeri. The sequence goes on along the minus strand of NW_006159584.1, from coordinate 3,882,035 downwards.
TTCAGTTTGAAATGCTACCTTAATCATTGGAATTACATACACCAAGAGTAATCATACTCCCATTATAGTGGAACCAATATCCCTTGTGTATCTAGGAAAATGAGCTCACTCTAATTCATAAAAACTGGCTAGAGAGGACCAGTCAGTGGTGTGGTGGTTAAGGCAGTTGGATGCCACATGGCTAACTATGTGGTTTACATCCCAGACCTGGCAGATTAGAAAAATACATAGGGTGCATGCATGTGTGTGCCCCAAATACTGAGGAGAATGGAGAAGGGACTGCTGTATGACCACCCCACTGGGAGTGTTTTCTCTTTCCACCCCACACATGTACAAGTACACGTGCTCTATAGCAAAAAAAAAAAAAAGTTTTTAATTAGGTATTGGTATGCCTTTATATCTTTAAGTTAGGTGATGAATGGATACACTTAAGGTTCAAACAGGGTATTTTTAAATGTAAATAATTGATAGGATAAGTTTCAATAGGAAGAATAGAGGAGGATCGAAAATATCAGTGACATTACTGGAAAACTGAAAGTTTATGACAGCATATTGGTGGATGAAACCGAACTGAAAGCACACATGAGGGTGCTCTATGGCAGGCCGTCTTCCCAGGGATAACATAGATGACTCAGGGTTGGAGTCAGCTATTCTCAAGGTGTAAGTAAAGATGTGGGGCAACCCCATAGCTGAAGGTCTGTCTCTAAAACAGCTGTGCTAGTGAGCCATTTATTCCAGCATTATTTTTTCTTTTTATTGCAGGGTGCAGAAATTTGCCTCAAAAATAAAATATAAAATATAAGGAAATGAAAAGAATTCCTTAGAAGAACTGAAGAATGGCAAATATTGACCCTACAAAGTCCTCCTCATGCTGTATATGGGACGGGAGGAACATCTTTTTAGCTAAGCCTCGGCCTCCGACAACAAAACATTCTTTGCAATAATCTCATTTTATGTAGATACAGGAGCCATTTACCTTTTTCTTTCAGAGGAAAAGCCTTCTGGGAAGAAAAAAAACAACTACGTAGACCACAGTGAAGGATTGCACATAAGCTGCCTAGGAGAGTCTGTTTTTTGAGCACAAAAGTAGTGAATACACGCGGGCAGTAAGAAAGTCAACAGTATACACTAAAGTGAAAGCAAACTGCTTTGGAGGAAACGTAATTTAAGGTACATACAAAATTAAACAAAAGGCAAAAAACAGTTCTTAACAGAGAAAATTAAGAAGGTATTGCAGCCATTAAAAAAAATTTTTTAAGAAGAAAAAGTAAATCCTTAAGAAAACTCAGGGGGACAAAATATATTTAACAGGCACAACAATGGAAATGTATCTGTGAGGATGACATATATGGAAATGTCTTTGACTTGATTGGCATGTACTGCATGCACTGAAAAACCATATTGTATGCTCTAGAACTGTCCAATGATTAAATGTAAATAAGAAATCATACAATAAAAATTAAATCAAATTTACACATATAACAAATGTAAACATATAAACAAATTAATTTAAACATTAAAATAGTTATGAAAAATAAAAATATGATTTAATTTTTTTAATTAACATAATGGTTGTAAACTATAGTCTGAAGAATTTCCCAATGCACAGATCAAAATAACAAATAGTTGAAAACAAATTATCTTCTGTACTTTAAAATTATACTAGTAGCATTTCCAGTGTAGGAGGCGGGAGAAAAAAAAAACAAAATAGGAGGTCACAAAAATCAGAGAAATAACCAAGGATATTTACAAGACCTTTTAAGCATTTTTAGATCTGAATAATCTAAAAAGTTATATCTACACCAATTATTTTAGAGTTTCAAAGATCAAAGATTTAAAAAAACTACAAAATCCAGAAAAGAAATTACGCTCAAAAAAGTGAGAAATCCCCACATAGAATTAATTTAAGAAAACAATCTTAAATGTTCAATCAAATATAAAAATAAAATGAAAGATATTCTAGGAATCAGAAAATTAATCATCCATATATGCTTTCTGAGGAAGCAATTTGAGAATACACTTTAGAAAGCTAATGAAGTAAGAAGAAAAAGACTCTTGGTTTTCAAGAATTAATGTTCCCAATCTGGAAGTGGAATAAAGGGAATTCAAAGTATTAACTGTGCAGGTGGCAAGAGGCTGAGAAAGGAAAAAGGGAGTTTTGTGGCAAATGACCGATTGAAGAGCAGGGTAACTTTGAAATTACAGTGAAAATGTCACTGACTCACATGGGTTGGGGGCCCAAGGGGTTCTGCTCTGCCCAACGTCTCTCATGCTACAGTCAATGGAATGAGAACAAGTTCAGTGCAGCAGAGCAGAAACTTCATTCTTTGACCAAAGAATGGAGAAGGAGAAGTTCCTGATACAAACACCCCTTCTCCCTGATGAGCAGGTAAGGGATGACCATATCTCAATCCCTATTCCTTCATTCACCTCTAAGATTTTGGGCACTCACACACATGCACCTGGCATGAGTTTTAAGCCTCTGGGTCTGGGACTCAAACCATGATCAACTATATGGGAGTTCAGCGACATAACCATTATGCCATCTGCTGGTCCCCTTTTATCTTTTCTTTCTTTTTTTTTTTTCCCCGTAAGATTTTTGCCACAGGGAGGGTGGATGAACTAGCCAGAGAGAGAGACATTGAAAGGGAAAGTGAGAAATCAGCCCCCAACAGGGAAGGCCATACTGCAATCCCTTCTCCTCCATTCTCCTGGGATTTGGGGCCTGCCTGTACATGGCACGCAGCATGTTTTTCAAGTCTCCAGGTTCAGGTCCACCATTGCCATTTGCTGGCCTGTACGCTGTCATTTTTATAGAGAGTGGAGCCCATGTCACAAATTGGGAGGGGACTCCTGAAGCATGCTCATGTCCTCTTCGTCTGCGCTTTATTTCTCGTATCCAGCACCTTTTACAAGTCTCAGGTTGCATAACGTGCACTATCACCATCTGGATTCAGCTGTGGGTGCATTTGGCCTTTTAAGTTCTTGTCACCTGGTTTCTGCAAGCTATCACCCCTGAAAAGGGAGATTAGTTTCTAAGTTGCTACAAGTTTTTCCTAAATTTCCTGGTGACAGATAGCATAAATCTTTTGTCAACAAGAAAAAAAGAAATTCCACTAGAAAGTTGTGAAAAGATGTACAAATGTGGCATGAATTTGAACAACTAGTGGGATTATCTATTCAATATTTACTTTTTTCATTCCATCAAGGTACTTTTATTATTATTGTTATTATTTATACATTCAATTGCTATACATTATTTAGATTGCAAAGAGACTTTACCCAGCATGATAAACGCCTCAGACCAGTCCAGTTGAGAATATTATATACATCATCATTAACAAATAATAAATCATATCTGTGTCCTACAAATGTCTTACCTCTCTATTTTTTCCCAAAATTTCTTTTCCTATACTCTTCCCCTTTCCCACTCTCCTTCTACTTTATCCCCATAAATGTGTCCATAACAATATTTGCTTTTAAGCCAAAAAAATCTCATCTTTCATTTGCCATTGGATTCATGGCATGAGACTCAGGATCAGAAACATAATCCTAGTAACCATTGAGTTCTACAATCATTGATATTTTTTATATATTTAATCACTATATATCATTTAGATTGTAAAGAGACTTTACCCAGCATGATATACACCACAGTCTAATCCAGTTGAGAATATATACATGTCCTCATCAACAGATAACAAACTATATATCTATAACCCACAAATGTCTTACCTCTCTTTTTTTTATACACTCATAGTAATGTACCTTCTGTTTTCTGATTTTCAACTTCTAGAGTCCATCAATCTGAAGTAAGTTTACATAATCAGGCTTCTAAAAGGAAATATTTATATCATTCTTGACAACACAAAAAGAAAGTTTTGATTGATAAATTAGGTCAAAATGGAAAGGAGCAGTGATGGGAAAGAACAGAGATTCTGTGATCCTAGATAAATATATCAGAGACATAATGTTTAAAGGTTTTAGCAAAATAAATAGAATGATAAGTTTACTATTCCATTTTACCAATGTTACCAACAGAAGAACTAAAAATATCAATGTCACTCAGAAATTGATAAAGGGAAAAGAAAGACAGTGAAGTATAATGAACTAACTCTTACTATTTCATAACAAGGTTCCATAGAGATTATTGAAAAGGAAGAATTAGCATATTATTTAGTGTTTACAAAGTAACAATGAGAAATGAAAATAGTAGTCATTGCAAGCATTTGTCTCTAAAGATGAGACTATCCATGTGAAAGGCTGAGCTGAAAAGTACTACTTATCATTTTAAAATCTGTATAGCATGATTGTTTGAATTGCCATGGATGGTATTTCTTTGTTTAAAAAATATTATTTATATCAAGATGACCTTTTGCTATGGAACAGTGTGAGCACACCGAGTCTGAATTTCCCACTTGGAAAATAGACAAAAGATTTAACAAGATTTTGTTTAAATGTGGAGGCACCATAAGATAATGTACTATTAAAAAAAAAAAAGAACTCTGACATGTTCATAAAATTCTTACCAGAACCGAAATTATTACTGACTGGCTCACAATTAACTATATGCTATCACTCCATATCTTTGGACAGGACCAGTAATAAAACCAGTAAACCAAGAGGATGAAAATTGCTTCTATGTCAGTGGTTTCGAATAGGCATAAAACTGAACTGAAAATGGTAATGACACTCAGGTCAACAAACTGCAGTGTTTAAAACTGTAAACCCACACATTTACAACCTTTAGGACCTATCAGTAACCTTCTGACCCAAACACAGCCTTCTAATTTGAAGAAATGAGTATATTTAGACAGATAATTATTCAGGTATGAAGAAGGATTCACTCAATGTCTTTGAAAAGTTATCTTAATCTGAAGTTTTATATTTGGGAAGATCATATTTCAATTAGAATTTGTGGAAGACAGAAAAAAAAGCTATGGAAATGAAATTGCAATTGAAATTGCTTGAAATTGCCTTGCAGTTGGTTGAATAAATTTATTATTGATTTGCCCTTCTATAATAATGAAAGGTTAATGAAAACAATCACATGGCTTTCCTTTTTAGGTGCAGAATACATAATCCACGAGAAGCTTGATATGTTTCTCCCTCAAAATATGATAGTGTTTATACACCAACTTTATGTGCTATTATGATAGGGGGTAGGTTATGCCACAATATCTTTGCTTACAAGACCTTGACACATGCATAACATTTTCACCTTTGTACTTGAGGCTGCATTATTTAACATGGAAGCCTATTTGTTTGAAAAGCTTAAAAAGAAACAGTTTTCTCTGTCAACTGGGACAGCTTGGAAGAGGAAGTGACAGGCGTATTTTTTCTTTGCTATAAAGGGTAAAAAATAAAAACACATATGAGCAATCTCACATATCTGTAACAATTCGGTAATCTTTCAAATTAGGCCAAGACATTCTCATCAATATCTTTGCTTACAAGACCTTGACACATGCATAACATTTTCACCTTTGTACTTGAGGCTGCATTATTTAACATGGAAGCCTATTCTCTATTTTCTTGGACTATTTTGCAGCTTTATAACTGAAATGCTATGTAGGCATTTCATAGTTAACATATTCCAAACCAGACTCCTAAACTCCCTTATCCACACTTCCTTCTTCACTTTTTCCTTTGTTAACGTTTTACTTTAGTTTTTACGATAAAATTTTTGGAATCGTGGTAGCTCTAATGACTGTAGAATGCAAGAAAAGATGAATAAATCAAACTGGCAAGGAATTTTGGCAAGGAATTTTTTTTAAGTAGAACTTGATGAATCCCAATGATTAATCTCTATCATCACAGAATTCTTATTTATTTTGCGGTGACAGTTCTTCCAGTATTCGTGTCTCTTACCCTTGAGGATACCATTCAAACTATTACACTTTCTTTTTTCTACATTTCATGGTGATTATTTTCCTCTTGTTTTGAGAGCCTTTCTTAATATAAAGCAAAGTATATATGAGGTTTTTAGAAATAGAAAATTCCCTCAATCCTGCTTAATTGATGATTATACATATGTCACCCTGATTCACAAGATCAAAGATTCACAGTGTTTTAGTGTCATATTCATACTTATTTTAATATTATCCTAAAAGGATTAATCCTTCCCTTTGTGTAAAATTCTGTTCAAAAATCCATCTCCTGCCCAGTTTCAATGTCTACCTCCAGCACAATTTCAAGACCATCACACTTTCTTATTCATGTAATTCTTTCATCGTTTGAGTAGTTCACCAAATTGTTTTTGTTTCTTTTTTTTCCATAAGAGAGATGTTTTTTATAGGGTGCATGCACATGCCAGAGAGATAGAGATAGTGATAGAAAACAAAAAATTCACCCCCCAAGGTGGATGGCTATGCCACAGTCCCTTCTCGTCCATTCTCCTCTCGGGATTTTGGACATACATCAAATGTGGCTGGTATGAGTTTTAAGCCTCCAGGTCCAGGACTTGAACCACAGTCAACTAGAAGAGAGTCTAGCAACATAACCATTATGCTGTCTTCTGGTCCCATCGTTTTTGTTTCTTTATAACATATAATTAAACCACTGAAAGAAATATTAAGGGATCATTACATATTTTCCCAAATTTCATTTTCGAATTACTATAAAACAGTTTAGATAAAAATATATATCAGTTTTTTCAAGTATTTCCAGTGATGATAAAACATAATGTACATTTATTTTGGTCTCTGGCCTATAATACAGACTAGAGTATGAAAAGTAGTAACAATGACTAAAAAATAAGAGCAACAAAATTATTGCTTTTATCGGGGAAAAGTGTTTTCACTGAATTTGGAGAAATATTTCACACAGATTTCTCCTGTTTCTAATCATTTCTATTTGTTCATTTTAAAGGCAAGTAGTCACAGGGTCTGATGCAGTGTACTTGTATAATTATGTATGGAAGTACTGGTATGTATTCCATATTCCTTGAAAATTTTCTTTTTTTTTTTTTTCTTTTTTTTTTTTTGAGAGGTTTTTGCTATAGGGCACGTGTGCTTGCCAGACAAACAGAGAGAGACATAGAGACAGAAAGCAAGAAATCACCCCCCAGGGGGGATGGTCATGCTGCAACCCCTTCTCCTCCATTCTCCTCTCGGGATCTTGGGCACGTACGCACACGCACCCTGCGTGAGTTTTCAGCCACCGGGTCCAAGACACGAACCACAGTTGACTACGTGGAAGTCCAGCGACATAGTCATTATGCTAACTGCTGGTCCCCCTTGAAGATTTTCTTTAAGCCTAAATTCTATGTATACACATCAATGTAACTGAATAATACAAAAAGAAGGTTATATTTTCTTTGCTGAGCTAATCACAAATAAGTGATAGCCAAGTGAAAACTTTCTTATTATATTGACACATGCTCAACTCCACATTTCTTTAGATAAAAATTTATCATGAATTATAATTGTATAGAGAGTTTATCTTAAAGATTGAAAGATCAACTATTCCTCATTATGAGACAGAGAGAAATAATCAGATAAATCAATTGCCTTTTAAGGAGACTATTGAGTGTAAGAGTTCAGAAACTTTTACCATTTCCAGTTAAGTACATGAAGACTCATAACACTGAGCAAAGAAATGTGAGAGAAACAATCAGGTGTTTTACATAAATCAAATTTTTCTTTTTTTTTTTTTTTTGGAGAGGTTTTTGCTATAGGGCGCGTGCGCTCGCCAGAAAGACAGAGAGACAGAAAGTGAGAAATTGCCCCCCAAGGGGGATGGCCATGCTGCAATAATCCCTTCTCCTCCACTGTCCTCTCAGGATTTTGGGCATGCATGCACTCGTGCCCTGCATGAGTTTAAGCCACCAAGTCCAGGACTCAAACCACAGTTGACTACATGGGAGTCCAGCAACATAGCCATTACACCATCTGGTGATCCAAATACAACTAATTTTTCGAAGTGGGCAGAATAATGAGAAGTTTTATGAAACTAATGGTGTATTGTCATGATTAGATATTATATTTACAAAACTATGTAATTTTTTTTTTGGAGAGGATTTTTCTATAGGGCACGTGTGCTCGCCAGAAAGAGAGAGACACAGAGATAGAAAGCGAGAAATCACCCCCCAGGGGGGATGGTCCTGCCGCAATCCCTTCTCCTCCATTCTCCTCTTGGGATCTTGGGCATGCACGCACATGCGCCCAGCATGAGTTTTAAGCCGCCGGGTCTGGGACGTGAACTGCAGTCGACTACGTGGGGGTTCAGCAACATAACCATTACGCTAACTGCTGGTCCCCAAAGCTAAGTTTTTTTTTAATCTTAAAACATATTATAGGACATTTTTTATATTAGGAATGGTTCAAACTTTCATTGATTGATATATTTTTGGTGCCTTGCATACTGTTTGATTTCTGAATTGTTTTGTTTAAACAAAATTTGTTTTCCAGGGTCTCCTATATTTCTGTAACTTTGGTAGATGCTATAATGGAAATATAAGGGATTTTTCTTCTGTCTCAAAGAAATGAAGAATCATAGATTGGCTTAAGAGGGGAAGTGATACTTTCTATGGGTATTGACGGGTAAAACTTCCCTATGTAGGAAGGGTTGGTAATAGCATACTTGGCTTAAAAGGACAGCATTAGTAAGATCACAGATGACTGTACAGGTCACTTAAGCAATTAGAGGGTTTTTTTTCTTTATTTGCCAAAGGGTGCATGCACTTGCTAAGGAGAGAGACACAGGGAGAAACAGAGAGAGAGAGAGAGAAAGCCCCACAAATCCCTTCACCTCCATTTTTTTCTCCTTTTGGGATTTTGGTCACTACACATGTGTCCTATGTGTTTTTAAAGCCACTGGATCTACAACTTGAACCATGGAGTCAGCCAAGTGGGATCCAGCTGCCTTAATCCCCAGATCATAGGTTTGCCCAGGCAATTAGTGATATCTTGATTTGGCTGGTGCTAGTTGTATAATGATATATAAGAAAATTTATATAGAGAACAAACGAATCCCTTCAAAAAATGAGACAGTTTTTTCTCCGTTATTTCTCAATAGGAATGTAATGTCAAGTTTCTAAAACACTTAGGGACAAATTATCTCCTAATTTCATGTTATGATAGAAATAAGACATAAATAATATAATTCAATTTCCTCATGTAAAAAAAAAAAAAAAAAGAAAACACAAACCAACCCAAAACTACAGCCCAGTACATTCATGTGATTTTATCAGTCACATAATTGATGTAGCTGGGTTGGATATACAGTCCATGTTTCCATAATTGGTATGTTGCTCCTTTTTGAAAAATAGTTGCTATAGTGACTGGTAGACTGGGAAGAAGAAAAAATCTAGGGCAGATAATTACTCTACAGTTGATGGTGAAGATGGTACAAATGTCCTCATTACTTAGGTCGATGTTGGCCTATATATAAAAGACTCCTCAAATATAAAACATGTTGTAAAAGAACTATCTGTTACTGGAGTCTGAAATAAATCATTCATAGCAATAGCAAAGTAATCAGGTTTGTATCAGCTGATCCCATTTTCACACAAAGCTGAAGTGACAAGACACAGACACCTATTCTAACTAGAGCAAACTGTGGAAATTAGAAATCGAGAGAGGTTTTTGCTATAGGGCGCGTGCGCTCGCCAGAAAGACAGAGAGACAGAAAGTGAGAAATTGCCCCCCAAGGGGGATGGCCATGCTGCAATAATCCCTTCTTCTCCAATGTCCTCTCAGGATTTTGGGCATGCATGCACACGTGCCCTGCATGAGTTTAAGCCACCAAGTCCAGGACTCAAACCACAGTTGACTACATGGGAGTCCAGCAACATAGCCATTACACCATCTGGTGATCCAAATACAACTAATTTTTCGAAGTGGGCAGAATAATGAGAAGTTTTATGAAACTAATGGTGTATTGTCATGATTAGATATTATATTTACAAAACTATGTAATTTTTTTTTTGGAGAGGATTTTTCTATAGGGCACGTGTGCTCGCCAGAAAGAGAGAGACACAGAGATAGAAAGCGAGAAATCACCCCCCAGGGGGGATGGTCCTGCCGCAATCCCTTCTCCTCCATTCTCCTCTTGGGATCTTGGGCATGCACGCACATGCGCCCAGCATGAGTTTTAAGCCGCCGGGTCTGGGACGCGAACTGCGGTTGACTACATGGGGGTTCAGCAACATAACCATTACGCTAACTGCTGGTCCCCAAAGCTAAGTAATTTTTTTAATCTTAAAACATATTATAGGACATTTTTTATATTAGGAATGGTTCAAACTTTCATTGATTGATATATTTTTGGTGCCTTGCATACTGTTTGATTTCTGAATTGTTTTGTTTAAACAAAATTTGTTTTCCAGGGTCTCCTATATTTCTGTAACTTTGGTAGATGCTATAATGGAAATATAAGGGATTTTTCTTCTGTCTCAAAGAAATGAAGAATCATAGATTGGCTTAAGAGGGGAAGTGATACTTTCTATGGGTATTGACGGGTAAAACTTCCCTATGTAGGAAGGGTTGGTAATAGCATACTTGGCTTAAAAGGACAGCATTAGTAAGATCACAGATGACTGTACAGGTCACTTAAGCAATTAGAGGGTTTTTTTTCTTTATTTGCCAAAGGGTGCATGCACTTGCTAAGGAGAGAGACACAGGGAGAAACAGAGAGAGAGAGAGAGAAAGCCCCACAAATCCCTTCACCTCCATTTTTCTCTCCTTTTGGGATTTTGGTCACTACACATGTGTCCTATGTGTTTTTAAAGCCACTGGATCCACAATTTGAACCATGGAGTCAGCCAAGTGGGATCCAGCTGCCTTAATCCCCAGATCATAGGTTTGCCCAGGCAATTAGTGATATCTTGATTTGGCTGGTGCTAGTTGTATAATGATATATAAGAAAATTTATATAGAGAACAAACGAATCCCTTCAAAAAATGAGACAGTTTTTTCTCCGTTATTTCTCAATAGGAATGTAATGTCAAGTTTCTAAAACACTTAGGGACAAATTATCTCCTAATTTCATGTTATGATAGAAATAAGACATAAATAATATAATTCAATTTCCTCATGTAAAAAAAAAAAAAAAAAAAAAAAGAAAACACAAACCAACCCAAAACTACAGCCCAGTACATTCATGTGATTTTATCAGTCACATAATTGATGTAGCTGGGTTGGATATACAGTCCATGTTTCCATAATTGGTATGTTGCTCCTTTTTGAAAAATAGTTGCTATAGTGACTGGTAGACTGGGAAGAAGAAAAAATCTAGGGCAGATAATTACTCTACAGTTGATGGTGAAGATGGTACAAATGTCCTCATTACTTAGGTCGATGTTGGCCTATATATAAAAGACTCCTCAAATATAAAACATGTTGTAAAAGAACTATCTGTTACTGGAGTCTGAAATAAATCATTCATAGCAATAGCAAAGTAATCAGGTTTGTATCAGCTGATCCCATTTTCACACAAAGCTGAAGTGACAAGACACAGACACCTATTCTAACTAGAGCAAACTGTGGAAATTAGAAATCGAGGTATTAAAGTCTGGGAAGAAAGATAATATAAATACAGGGCAAGAAGTGGTATCTTGACAACTAAAACCATGGATGATATGCAATTGCAGGGGTCTAGGTTGAGGAGGCAAAATTCAGACTAGAAAATGACCAAACCTAGAGAACAATGGATTTGATCTAGAGAAAGAAGTGGAGACAAAAAGGGAGTGAGATTAGAGTCTAATAATAGCACCCCTACTCCCTGGATGAATTTAACCAGAGGGCCAGCAATATGAAATTGAGCATGGCATTTACCAGAGTTATCACTCTGGAGTTGAGCATATGATCTGGGATATCTGCAGCTAAAAGATCTTTGGAACAATTGCAGTGTTTACTATCAAATTGATCTGATATTTGAGCTACTACTTTATGATAACCATTTAACTCTGCTAACTCACATTTTGAATAGTTACTGTTTTCCCTCCTGTACGTGTGTTTTTCCTCAGCCTTGTTCTTAAATAATCCTCTCTTACTATTTTAGCTACTTGGGGGAAAGTACTACTGTCTTATTTGCCCTGGGTAGTCTCACAGATATTATAGTAAAGTAACAGAAAAATGCACCAGCCTCTCGAGTCTTTCATATGTGGTGGAAAGGGAGAGAAATAACCAAGATTACTTCTGGAACTAAGCACTGCATCAACAATTCATTTTTCCTCCATCTCTTGGGAAAGCATCATTCAGCTGAGAGACTGACTTGAAAATCTCAACATCACAGGAGTTATTCTTAATGGTTTTTCTTTACCTCTTCATAACTCCACTGTTGCAAAAGGGGCAGAGAATATTGACAGGGACGGAGGTGAGAGATCTGTTGTGAAGGAGTAAAACTGGTATAGGAAATATTCTGTGTCACTAGACTCAAAAATCACTGTTTGATTCATCAAGGCATTTTGTCAGGGTAGTGAACTATCAGATCTTCATAGCAGTGAAAAATATATACATATACGTAACCAGTTTTAATTGAAACAAATCAAGATAAAGGGTGTATATTTCAAATCTGACCCCTTATGTGGGATGAGTGTGATGCTAGGACAACTGTGTCACCTTGTTATTAACTCTGCCTACATTTCTTTTAAAAAATTATAAATCAAGGGAGGCGGTGAGTGGTGCACAGTGGTTACGGCACTGGACTTCCACATGGCCAACTGCAGTTCAAGTCCCAGACCTGGTGGTTTGCTTTCTCGCTTTCCCTTTCTCTCTCTAACTCTAGTCAGGGGCAGAGAATATTGACAGGGACGGAGGTGAGAGATCTGTTGTGAAGGAGTAAAACTGGTATAGGAAATATTCTGTGTCACTAGACTCAAAAATCACTGTTTGATTCATCAAGGCATTTTGTCAGGGTAGTGAACTATCAGATCTTCATAGCAGTGAAAAATATATACATATACGTAACCAGTTTTAATTGAAACAAATCAAGATAAAGGGTGTATATTTCAAATCTGACCCCTTATGTGGGATGAGTGTGATGCTAGGACAACTGTGTCACCTTGTTATTAACTCTGCCTACATTTCTTTTAAAAAATTATAAATCAAGGGAGGCGGTGAGTGGTGCACAGTGGTTACGGCACTGGACTTCCACATGGCCAACTGCAGTTCAAGTCCCAGACCTGGTGGTTTGCTTTCTCGCTTTCCCTTTCTCTCTCTAACTCTAGTCAAATTAAAAAATAATAATAACAAAGAAAATTTTAAAAATAGTTATTTTTTTTTAATTAAAAGTCAATATCTTTATCTGGGCCTCCTGTTTAAAGAAGGCAGGAGCCATCTTGGCCTTATTATCCACAATATGCTATTATAAACTTAATTCCTACATGTTAGAAATTCTAAGCAGACAATGTATATACACCAGGAAATTCTAAGTCCTGCCCCTGCCCCCAACTTAAAACCTACTCTTATAAGCTAAATGTTTCTGTACTTCCAAGATTCAAATATTAAGGTTCTAATCCTCAATATGATGGTATTTGGAGATGAAAACTTTGAGAAGTAATTAGGTTTTGATGAGGTCATGAGAATGAGGCCCTTATGGGATTAGAGCATATGGAAAGAGACAACAGAGCTCTCTTTCCTCTCTCTCTTTTCTCCTCTCTTCTTTCCTCTCTTTCTCTCTCTCTGCCATGTGGATTCAGAGTAAGAGATAGCTGCCTATAAGCTAGGAAGGGAGCCCTCACAAGGATCTCAATCAGCTAATACCTTAATAGCAGACTTCTTAGTATCTGGAGCTTTAAGAAATTAAATTTGTTGTTTAAGTCACATAGCATATGGTATTCTAGTGAAAGCAGGCTAATATACTCACCAAATCTTTTCACTCATGCTGTTCCTCTTAATTCTCTTTGAATGGTACAGATTCTTAACCCTGAGTGTTTTCTTAGAATTGACTTCCTATGTTTTAGCAAAGAATCTTTTAGATTTATTTTAAAATTTATATTTGTCTGTTTGAACTTATGATATAATGAGGCTTTTATTATTCAAACAAATTCTAATCTTAACCCTTCATGACTCTAACACTTCCATTGTTACCCTGAATGTAACTATTTCTAGACCTACACTGACATATTTCAGGATCCAGTTACACCTTTGTGCATTCAAAGAGTCTTCCAAAACCATTTTTATCCACCCTGTTCTATCAGGCGTAAGGGCCCTAAAAGTATCATCATTGTCTAGGCTCTTGGGTAATATTAACATGCATCATTTAGTCTCTCCTTAGCAGGACTGAGGTGCTTTACTTCCAGGGTATCACCTTCATTATATTGTAGCATTCTCAAAGGATGGTCTGGCAATGGCCATAGGAGATGGATTACATAAAAATTTGATCCAAGTAAATATGTTAAGATTAGTGGAAACCAGACCTCCCCCTGTTAGAGAAGAAAGTCCATGCATGAAAAGAGAGAAAACTATTTTCATTTTTTATACATAGTCAAAGGATGTATGTGCTCACCAAAGAAAAACGAAGAGACATTCACTCAGAATGTTTTTCAAGCCCCCGGGCCAAAATTTCAATGGCAGTTGGCTATATGGGATCTGGCTCCCTTAACTAAATCTGTTTTCTTATATTGCAATTGGAAATGTCCATGTATACTCTTGATTTTCAATGGATGAAATAGATAAATTGATATGTGTATAATCATCTATCTACTCAGAAGTTTGTGAAAAATTGAATTAAAATATGAGATTATTTTGGTGCAAAACAATCCATGCATAGTGTTTTCCATAATATGCATATTTCATCAGCTTTTTGACAACCTCTCATATATCCTAACTCTACCCCTGGAAAACCAAGGTGTGAGAGCTTGATAGCTGAAAATGAGTGACTATGTCTATCTTAGTATCTTTCTTTCCTTTTTTTTGAGAGGTTTTTGCTATAGGGTGCGTACGCTCGCCAGAAAGAGAGAGACAGAGAGAGACAGAAAGTAAGAAATCACCCCCCAGGGGGGATGGCCACGCCACAATCCCTTCTCCTCCATTCTCCTCTTGGAATCTTAGGCATGCATCCACAAGCACCAGGCGTGCATTTAAGCCAACGGGTCTGGAAATCGAACCACGGTCGACTACATGGGAGTCCAGTGACATAGCCATTATGCTAACTGCTGGTTCCTCTATCTTGGTTTCTAAAGGAAACTGGTACTCTAGGGTTCTTTGAAGAAATGGCTGATTCCAGGGTTGTGGCAGGTAAAGTGTCAGAAAGCTTAGACTATCTTTTTGAGTCATAAAATAAGTCCTCATAGCATGATGGGAGCATGAACACAGAATTGAGTCTGAAGGAGACAAGGATTTGGCACAAAAACAAAGTTACATAAGCGGTGTTGAAGATAGTGTGACATCATGAGTTCAAACTGTAATAAGCAAACTAAAAGTCTGATGAGTTACAATACAATCCCACAGTTCTAAGCACTTCCTCACAAATATTTATTTGCAGTGGAGCAAAGTGGACAGACTCTTATAATTGAGTTATCAAAGTGAATACTAGACCCTAAGTTATGAGAAAAGTTAAAATTGGGCGCGAGGTAAAAAACACAATACCTCTTCCATGACCTTCCTCCCAAAGATGCAAAACCTGAATGTCATCATCAGGAAACACTGGACAAAAGCAATGGCTATTTTAGGTTAAATAATGTGGCCTAATGTCAGCACTTTATACTGAAATGTTCCTATTGGAGAAAAAAAAATCTCTTTACTGTTGTGCATCTTAGATTGTTTGAAAAGAAAAGGTAAATTTGGTTTAGAAAAAAAATACAAAACTGGATAAATGAAGGAGAGAAATTTACATGTGATAAAAATATGGTAATTTTGTTTATTTATGTTTTGTCACAAGTGAGTGTGCTTTTCTGAGGGAACGATAGAAACAATGAGAGGGAAGGTGAGAAATCACCCCACTAGGGGAGATGGCCACACCACAATCCCTTGTTTTCTATTTCCTCCTGGAATTTTGGGCACACATGTACACATGCCCAGCGTAATATTCAGGCTGCCAGGTCCTGGACTCAAACTGTGGTCAACCATCAGAAATTCTAGCACCTTAACCACTATGACACCTGCTGCACCCCACCCTCCAATGATAATTTTACGTAAAGATTTAAAAGGTAAAATGTTAGAAGAGACATTGAGAGTAGGACTTACTGTGATTCAGAGACAATTTTTGGTTTGAGTATGAAAACAAAGAACAGAGTTCTTTTTCTTCCACTAGCATTTAGGAGCATTGAAAGTTCTATAGACATTGAGAACATGGACTTCAGTATATTAAGTATGCATTTCTCTTTTGGAAAATTTTCAAGGGTCTGAACAATTGCTTTTTGTGATATATTTCTGTGTACTAAAAACATAAATAAAGTGGATCTAACTAGATACTCTTCAAGGTTCCCTCTAGTTCTATTAGTTCTTCATAATATTTTGAAGGGGGTCAAATTTTGCCATAGTAGGAACCTGACTATTTGGATTTACATCTGTCTGTTATTATATTTGATCTGGAAGTTCCTAGTGAGTTCCTTAGATACAGCTTAGTGGTTCTTTGATACCTGAAAATAAAAATGTGTCCTGAATAATTTTAATATACAATATATCATGCTTTAAGTATTCATTTGTGTGCTATGTTTGTTTTGTCTGTTACTAACATGATTTTTCTTGCAGAAAAAATAATAACTGTTATATGCACATTTATTATTTTCATTATGGAATTATACAAAGCTTTCTTCAAAAAGTTGATAAAAAATGAAACTTATAGAAAAACAATGCATAGATTTCAAAACTACTTGCACCAAAATAAGTTTGTACTTTGATTTCACTTTTCCTGAAGATTTTTGAAGTCTCTGCATATTTAGAAACACGATTTTAAAATGTTGAACAAATTAATGTTTTATAAAAACCTTTACTATTCTAATTGTTGAAGAGTTATGGATGAAGAATAGACAGGTAAATGATTGATAGATAGATAGAGAAATATCCATGTAATAGATCTCTATATACCTAGACCTATATTTAGATGTCCATGTGATAGTATTTGAAATATAATAGTCTACTTCTGGAAAGGTGGTAAAAATAATTAAATCTAGAATTAATAACTTGCATGCAACTATACTTTAATTATTTTGCAAGGAGTCCCCTGCTTCTATACTCCACTTTCATACCACTCGTATCAGAAGTTGATGGATTCAATTTAAGGAAAATAGTAGTAAGGAGGATTTGTTCAGGCTTGTTCTTAGGAGGGCCCTGTGCATGAGTTCCCCTGTGGTGGGGTCACATGCTAGATGGGTCTGGTTACTAGTCTCCTAATTTTAGAGTGGGTACAAAGGTCATGAGACTCTTTGTCTAAAAGCTTTGGGTCATAAAAGGCCATTACTTTCTTCCTGGAATGTGGAAAAAGTCTTAATTGCTATCTTTGTGTTAGGTCATCATTAAGTCACCGTTTCAAGTTATTGCTTGTGAGCAAACAGTTCAGAGAGGGCTGAGCTGCTGCTGAGCTGTCCTGTCTCTATCTTAAAGAAGCCATTTTGTGATCCCATTTCAGACCTATACTCCAAATGTATGTTTAAGATCCCTGTATCCTACTTCAATCATTTCTAGGCAGAGCATTGTGGCCTGAATTTGAACTCATCTCAGGATAAGTAAGAAAATCTAGGCTACAATAAAGATGCAAATTTCTTTACCTTCAGTGCCTTCTACTAAAAAAAAAAAAAAGGAGAGAGAGAAGAAAAAGAAAAGAGTAGATGTGATTTGAGAAAAAGAAGAAGAATGTAGTTCTACTAAGAAAATTTCAGGGTCCTTCTGTTCCCATGGTTAGGTTTTGACTGTTTCCTACTAGCCTGTAACAGAAAAATATGCAAAAAATGTAATCTCCTCCCTGGAGCATTGGAATATTTAAGAAAGAATAAGTCTAATTTTGGAATTACAGATTAATTGGATAGACTCAAGTATAAAGTTGGAGAACATAAAGCATTTAATCCACTTACATCTTTTGAGCTGAGTAATTATGTTAGAGTAAGTTCATTTTTCTTTAATTATCTCTCACCCAGGCCTATTATAAAGAGATGATACATGGTTGGAGCAAAATAGCTGAGTGATCTTTTTGCGTAATAAGCAAATCTTTTCACATGATATTTAACTAAGTTATTGGAGAAGTCTTTTCACATGATGATTCTATTAGGAATACTTTCCAGTGGGACCCATTGTAGTAAACTTTAAGTACTTGTGTTCCCGCTCTAAGTTGCTTTTAATTGAGTACTTTTTAGGTTGTAGAACTTTTTCAAATTCTTTAAGATATCTTAATTTGCTTAATTGCTCTTTTATTTATATTTATGTATTGATTAGCTGGGAGCTCTTGAGAATTTTGCTTGTGTCTTTGGGTAAGTTACAAATGAGACAAACACAAGCCCTGTCTTTATTGATTTTAAATTTTTGCCTACTTCACTTAAATTTTTACATTCCCTGCACTACACAACTACAGAACTACTTTTTTGATGTGTCCTATATTTTCCATCTTGTTTGATTTTCTCATTGATGTTTTTGTTGATTAGAAAATCTTCCCCAATTCTTACATGCCAAAAAATTTACATATTCCCAATGGTAAAATTTAAACCCCTTTTGGAATCTTTTCCTAGTTTTCCTGGCTGGAAATATATTCTCCCTCTATCAACTAAAATATGACAGATAGAAACATCTCTGTTTTGGGGCTAGCAAGTGTCATAGTGGTTAAGGTGCTGACCTCCCACATGGCCAACTGTGGTTTGAGTCCCAGATCCCATGGCTTGAAACTCATGCCAGGCATGTTTGCGTGTGTGCTCAAAATCCCAAGAGGAGAATTAAGGAAAAGGGACTATAACACAGTCATCCCCTCGGGGAGAGAGTTTCTCCCTTTGTGTCTGTCTCTCTGGCGAGTCCACATACCCTATAGCAAAAAATCTCTCTAAAAACAAATAATATAAATAAATATCTCTATTTTGACATTATTTTTCTTTACCTTATATGATGATAGTAAGGATTTATTTCCAACTTGCTTTGTTATATTCTTTGAATCTTCTTCTAAAAAGGATCTTCTTTGTATATCCTTACCCCAACCCTGATGGTGCCTGGCATAGTTTAATTAATAAAGTCTTCCTGAGTTTCTCTCCATCCCTGTGCTATCTGGAAACTCTCTCAAGTCAGTTAGCAAGAGAAATCACATGCTCACCTCATTTATTTTCTAGTTCTCAGAGACTTTGTCCTCCAGTGCCTGATGGTCAGTGTTTTAAAACTCTTCTTTTATATGCTTTGTTTTCTTGTTTGGGGTTTTTCAGAGGTTTTTGCCTTAAAGAGAAATGTGCTAGCCAGAGAGAGAGAGACAGTGAGAAGGAAAGTGAGAAATCAGCCCCCAAAGGAGCTCATCATGCTTCAATCCCTTCTCTATTCTCCTCTCAGGATCTTGGGCACACATGCACATGCATCTGGTATGAGTTTCAAACCACCAGGTCCAGGACTCGAACTGCAGTTGGCCATGTGGGAGTTCAGTGATGTAACCACTACTCACACCATCTGCTGGCCCCATATGCTTTGTTTTTATTTGGTTGTTTTACTTGGGAGGGCAACTCAGTCTCTCACTCCATCTTCTGCAGAAGTTCAACAATAAGTCACATTAAAGGCAGGGAAGGTGACCTGAATTTAGGTATCTCCATTATTATGAAAGAATTAACAGGTGTCATTTTAATGTCTTTGAAATCAAATACCAAGAAGCACACATCATGATGTTATGAAATTTATGTGCTTAGAAACAGACTTTACAGATAACTTTTTTATTTTTGGAGAGGTTTTTGCTATAGGGTATATGTGCTTGCCAGAAAGATAGAGACAGAAAGTGAGAAATCACCCCTCAGGGGGATGGCCATACCGCAATCCCTTCTCCTCCATTCTTGCCTCAGAATCTTGGGTACACATGCGCACGTGCCTGGCATGAGTTTAAGCCACTGGGTCTGGGACTCGAACTGCGGTCGACTACGTGGGAGTCCAGCGTCGTAGCCATTATGCCATCTGTTGGTCCCTACAGACAACGATTTTTAAAGTTTCCACATAAGGACCAGCAGCTGTTGTAATAGGTAATAGTTATGTCACTGGACTCCTACATAGTTGACCGCAGTTTGAGTCTTGGACCCAGTGGCTTGAAATTCATACCAGCAGTTGTATGTATGTGTGTGTGTGTGTGTGTGTGTGTGTGTGTGTGTGCCCAAAATCCTGAGAAGAAAGTGGAGGAGAAGATATTTTGGCATGGTCATTCCCCTGGGCGGGGGGTGATTTTTTACTTTGTCTCTCTTATCTCTCTCTGTCTCTCCAACAAGGAGCACATACCCTATAGCAAAAATCTCTTAAAAAAAATGTTGCTACATAGTAAAGAAAACAATGTATGTGTTCAAATATGTATTTATTTGCTTATTTCAGAGTTCTTGGCTATAGAAATGTGTGCTCTCACTGAAGAGACA
Source organism: Tupaia belangeri chinensis (assembly GCF_000334495.1). Taxonomy (NCBI): domain Eukaryota; kingdom Metazoa; phylum Chordata; class Mammalia; order Scandentia; family Tupaiidae; genus Tupaia; species Tupaia belangeri. The sequence continues at coordinate 3,861,583 of NW_006159584.1, read as the reverse complement.
GACAAAAATTGAGAAATCACCCTACAGGGTGGATGGCAACACCGCAATACCTTGTCCATTCTCCTCTTGGGATTTTAGGCAGGCACGTACCTCTACCGGAGTGAGTTTCAAGCCAACAAGTCCAAAACTCAAACTGTGGTCAGCCATGTGGGAGTCCAGCACCTTAACCACTATGGTACCTACTGACCCCAAAACATGTATTTATTTATTATTATTCTTTTTATTTATATGTAATAATTGCACATTTATGTGATTTTTGGTACAAAATACAATGTGATGATCAAATCAGGATAATTAGAGTATCCATCATCTAGATGATTTATCTTAGGTTCATGTACAGAGTATTCAAAATTCTCTATTCAGCTACTCTGAGATATCAATTGTTGTGAACTCTAGTTACCTACCATACTTGAAATACTAGAATTTGTTATTTTTATGTACCTAAAATTTTGTGTCTGGTGAGCCAGATCTCTTTGTTTTCCTCCTCCTTTTTCCAGCCCCTAGAATCCACTCTTCTATTCTTCCTTCTATCAGCTCAACTTTTTTTAGCTTCTACATATTTTAAAATCCCTGTCTTTTTTCTGGAAACCTGGGTCTTTCCAGTTTCCCTCTTCACTCAGAAGAAAATATATTCAGGGGGGAAAACATGTAGCAACTACCCAAAGACCAATTTTTTTTTTCTTTTTTTAATAATTATTTATTTAATTCCATTTGTTGTTATTATTAACATTATTTTTAATTTGACCAGAGAGAGAGAGACAGACAAAGGGAGAGAGAAAGAGAAGGTGAGAAAGCAAGCTGCCCAGTCCAGGACTTGAACAACAGTCAGCCATATGGGAGTCCAGCACTCCTACCACCATGCCACCAGCTGGCCCCTACAAAGACCAACTTCTCTGAGAAAGAGACAAAGAAATAAGAAAAAAAAACAGGTCATTTCGACCTTGGAAGAAAAGAAGGAAAGGAAGTGCTCTTAGGAAGAAAACTTTGCCCGTAGGCAAAATAATAAGAAGTAGATGAATTTAAGGCAAATATGAGGTTGGGAAAGAAGAAGGGAGCAACTCTATGAGTTCTACTAGTTCATGTGCAGGATGAAGTGGGAATCAAGACACCACTATGTGTTGCTTGTTGGTAGACTGGGGTGAGGAAAGTAATGATATAATACTTTACTACTGTTTGACCTATTGTTTGATTGGGGAGATTACTGCTAATTTTAGTAATAGTCATATTTTGAGAGGCATGATCATATCATATTCTTTTATATAATAATATAATAAGACTTAATAAATTTTAATTAATGAACAATTGTAGATATATCTTCTCATCAGGATTGCTATATTCATTTTGTGCGATTAAGAGAGAACGCTGCTGCTATGTGTTAGGCAATCCCTTTGCACATGTTTCTGTCATTCACCAAGAAAAGCATTCTATAATCATGGCAGGTAATCAAACTAAAAACTATGGCGTTTTAAAATCTACACTGTAACAAGGGGACATCTTTCTAGGAAAATGGTCAACTATCACAAATTGCACAAAATTCATGTATTCACCCATTCTACCCTCTCTTTTAATAGATATTTTACTATTAGTATTTTACTATTCTACCATGTTAATAAAGATCTCACCATAAATAGCCCCCAGTCTATGAGCTACCAGTATTTAGAACATACATCGTTGCACCTGATTTATTAATACTCTATATTCTGCATGTGTTATGCACTATAATAATAACATGAAAATTATTATACTGTATAAAATGCATCAGTAAGTATTCTTGTATGTGTAAATTCATTTACAAGCTTTCACAAATGAGCCAATTAGAGGACAATTATGTGAAACATTATTAATTTTAAGTACAATAATGACAAAAAGTCTCATAGATAAATTGTTTTACACCCTAGTAAGTAAATAAGAATTCACTTAGAAGCTGGGATAGGGTTTAAAAGATGATGAATAATTTTACAAATGTAGGGAATGTGGGATGTCCTCCCTCTTAGGACAAAGATGAGAACTGATAGTTTTCCCCAGGGCCAAGATCAGTTTTCACTTTTAGTTAACATTTGCTATGGACTGAATTGTGTCCCTCACCCAAATTCATGTATCACAAACCTAGCCCTAACATGGTGATCCTAGGAGATGGAACCCTTGATAGATTATCAAGCTAAAATGCAGTCATAAGAGTTGGGCCCTCATGGTGAGATCTGTACCCTTGTGATAAATGCCAAGAACTAGCTCCTTCTCTCTCTCCCACCATCTGAGGACACAGTGAAAAGACAGTTGTCTGCAATTCATGAAGAAAGCTTTCACCAGATCAACCATGTTGGCACTCTGATCTCAGACTTCCGGCCTCCACAAGTTTGAGAAAATAAAATTCTGTTGTTTGGGTCACCTAGTTCATGGTATTTTGTTATGACAGTTCTAACCAATTAAGACAACTTAGATATAATCATGACTAGTTCCAAAGAGCAGAATCAACTTGAAGACATCATCTCCTGACCAGATACTGAATGGCAAGGCCAAACAACCTATTCAATATATATATTTACTTCTGGGCACCCCCTTCTATACCTAATGTGCCATTCTTTTACTTCTCACTGCCCACCCCCAATTTCTTCACTTAAAATATGCCCTGGCAGGCCAGCAGGTGGAATGGCGGTTGAGGTGCTGAACTCCCACATGGCCGACGATGGTTGAAGTTCCAAAGTCGGCAGTTTGAAACTCAAACTGGGCACAAACATTTGCACACATGCTCAAAATCCTGAGAAGAGAATAGAGTAGAAAGGATTACAGTGTGGTCATTGCCCTAGGGGGATGGTTTCTCACTTTTTCTCTCTCCAACTCTCTGTCTCTCTGGCGAACACAAGTATCTATATAAAATTATCTTCACAAAAGAAAAATAAGAAATAAAATATGCCCTGGATTATAACATTTTAGGCTCAGAATCATTCATGCCTTTTAGTTGCTTACATGATGAAATAAATTTTCATTTTGATGTTTAAAAGTGTCTACTTCATCTCAAAGTATTTTTCTAAGTTCATCCTCCCTTTTTCTCTGACAAGACTACAAAAAGAACATGAAAATTATCCTATACATACCTATAAACCATTGTTTCTGTCATTCACCAAGAAAAGCATTCTATAATCATGGCAGGTAATCAAACTAAAAACTATGGCGTTTTAAAATCTACACTGTAACAAGGGGACATCTTTCTAGGAAAATGGTCAACTATCACAAATTGCACAAAATTCATGTATTCACCCATTCTACCCTCTCTTTTAATAGATATTTTACTATTAGTATTTTACTATTCTACCATGTTAATAAAGATCTCACCATAAATAGCCCCCAGTCTATGAGCTACCAGTATTTAGAACATACATCGTTGCACCTGATTTATTAATACTCTATATTCTGCATGTGTTATGCACTATAATAATAACATGAAAATTATTATACTGTATAAAATGCATCAGTAAGTATTCTTGTATGTGTAAATTCATTTACAAGCTTTCACAAATGAGCCAATTAGAGGACAATTATGTGAAACATTATTAATTTTAAGTACAATAATGACAAAAAGTCTCATAGATAAATTGTTTTACACCCTAGTAAGTAAATAAGAATTCACTTAGAAGCTGGGATAGGGTTTAAAAGATGATGAATAATTTTACAAATGTAGGGAATGTGGGATGTCCTCCCTCTTAGGACAAAGATGAGAACTGATAGTTTTCCCCAGGGCCAAGATCAGTTTTCACTTTTAGTTAACATTTGCTATGGACTGAATTGTGTCCCTCACCCAAATTCATGTATCACAAACCTAGCCCTAACATGGTGATCCTAGGAGATGGAACCCTTGATAGATTATCAAGCTAAAATGCAGTCATAAGAGTTGGGCCCTCATGGTGAGATCTGTACCCTTGTGATAAATGCCAAGAACTAGCTCCTTCTCTCTCTCCCACCATCTGAGGACACAGTGAAAAGACAGTTGTCTGCAATTCATGAAGAAAGCTTTCACCAGATCAACCATGTTGGCACTCTGATCTCAGACTTCCGGCCTCCACAAGTTTGAGAAAATAAAATTCTGTTGTTTGGGTCACCTAGTTCATGGTATTTTGTTATGACAGTTCTAACCAATTAAGACAACTTAGATATAATCATGACTAGTTCCAAAGAGCAGAATCAACTTGAAGACATCATCTCCTGACCAGATACTGAATGGCAAGGCCAAACAACCTATTCAATATATATATTTACTTCTGGGCACCCCCTTCTATACCTAATGTGCCATTCTTTTACTTCTCACTGCCCACCCCCAATTTCTTCACTTAAAATATGCCCTGGCAGGCCAGCAGGTGGAATGGCGGTTGAGGTGCTGAACTCCCACATGGCCGACGATGGTTGAAGTTCCAAAGTCGGCAGTTTGAAACTCAAACTGGGCACAAACATTTGCACACATGCTCAAAATCCTGAGAAGAGAATAGAGTAGAAAGGATTACAGTGTGGTCATTGCCCTAGGGGGATGGTTTCTCACTTTTTCTCTCTCCAACTCTCTGTCTCTCTGGCGAACACAAGTATCTATATAAAATTATCTTCACAAAAGAAAAATAAGAAATAAAATATGCCCTGGATTATAACATTTTAGGCTCAGAATCATTCATGCCTTTTAGTTGCTTACATGATGAAATAAATTTTCATTTTGATGTTTAAAAGTGTCTACTTCATCTCAAAGTATTTTTCTAAGTTCATCCTCCCTTTTTCTCTGACAAGACTACAAAAAGAACATGAAAATTATCCTATACATACCTATAAACCATAGGGAAGTTTAGTGCTTCTGAGATTTTCATATTATTTCCTTTATTCCCCCAATCTCATTCACATTTGAGTTAAAAACTAGCTCTAGTCAATAGGCTGTGAATCCAAAGGGCACATGAAACTTCTGAAACAAGATGTTACAAACTAACCTGCTTTCTCTGTCTCTCTCCCTCCTGGTGTAGGATGGCAAGCACACATGAGCCAGATGGACGCCTTCATATTCAGAAGCCTACATAGTCTTCAAAGTCCAAATTAAGCTCACAAATTTTAGACATCCTCTAAATTTTGACAACTCAGAGAACAGGACTGATCTGTTTCCACTCTGGTGGTTTAGTGCATTTCTTATCTAAAACACTTACTGGACATTTCTGTTGATAGCCAAGGTTACAACTGAATATTTAGCTATTTGTTTGAACATGTGTACATATATGTATGTGTATGTGTGTGTGTGTGTGCGTGTGTGTGTGTATGTATATATATAGCCTTCCCTCTACCTCCTTATAAACACATTATGGGCAAAAGGTTTCTCTTAGATACATTTTAATAAGACCTATTTCTGAGGCCAGCAGGTGGCAATGAACTCCCACATGATTGACCATGGTTCGAGTCCTGGACCTAGTGTCTTGCTGTCTCGCTTTCCCCCTCTCTCTGATGCTCTCTCACACACACTCTGACCCTCTCTGGTCAAATTAAAATAAACAAATAAATAAATAGATTTTTTTTTTAAAGACATAATTCTTTTTAAAGCTCTCTTTACTGTACCTTCTATTTCCTAGTTTTAGCAAATGGAAACTGATGCAGGAAAGCATGCTAAATTGTTGTAAATAATTGCTTTTTTTCTTAGCACGATTCAGTGGAAATTTAAATGACAATCTTGTGGTAGTCTCTAGAGACAAATGAATATCCCCAGTTGTATTCAGGATTAGTAAAATAAACAACATATCTAATTAATTATGGCTATTTGAGTATTTGGCTGGCAATTTATTGTCATAGGTATAGAGACATTTTGCCTGAGCCAGTCTGCCTAGGGTTGTAGTGACCATGAAATAACTTCCAAAATTACTCTAACCATCTTCACTTAGATGTCATTTGGTAATTATTCCACATACACTGCCAAAGGCTTTGTAGAGAACAGGATTTTCCAGAATCCTAGGGCAAATTTAAATTATAGGGGTATTCTAGTAACAGATGAATAGTTTTAAAATTATTAACATCGAAGTGAGTTATTGCCTTAGACTCAGTTTTGAGGCTATTAACTCACTTTGAACATAACAGTTTCTATTTATGAAATCAGCATGTTTTTCTTTGTCTCATCTGGCTTTTCATGCTGATTGAGCTGGTTAGCTTTACTAAATTATTTCTTTTTAATAGCTCAGAAGTCTGATAGCTGACCCCTTCCAGGAGACTACCTATCTGGTTCTACACATAGGTGACAAGTTCAAAGGGAAAAAGGTCGCTTTTTTCCAGATTTATGACCTCATTTCTAGATATGCTTCTGAGTACCAAGCAATGCCTTAATCTTACTCATTACTTTTTTCATTGTTATTACTATAATGAGGCAGACAGAACACCCAAGGAATCTGTGACAGTCCTACCAAAGTGACTTAGTCTAATGCTGACCAGATAGGAATTTCACCCAGAAAATATTGGAAAACAAGAATCATTTTGCAAATCACATTGTAGGAACTGTTAAATGGAGGCTCACCTGCTTTAATCCTTTCCTCTGAGAAGCTAGGATATTTTGAACTGCACCAGGGGAGCTCAGCTGTGTAGAAGACCCTGGGTCAATGCTTTCATAGTGTGGAGGATCACTATCACTGCCAAATGGGAACTTTGTAAATTGACTTGTCAGAAAACAAGGACTGTCTGGAGAGTTTCCAAGAATCCCATAACAACTGCAACTCTTTCTGGTACATACTCTAGATACACGCACTATAATACATCAATTTAATATTTTATTAAAAAATTTCAAAAAGCATATGTATAAAATGCAAACACAGTGAATAGTGAAAAATAAAGCTTGTGGTATAGTAAGCAAATTAGGGTTTAAGGTAGTAAATTATATCTACTATATAAGAAAGACTCCAACAATTATTAAAAAGTTAGTGTTGGAGCCATCCAGTGTCACAGTATTATGGCAGCTGGAACCCACATGGCTGACAGCAAGGTTTGAGTCCCAGACTTGGTAGATTTGGATACATGCTAGATGCCTGTGCATGCATGCCCAAAGCCCCAAAAGGAGACGTGGAGAAGGGATTGTTGTATGACCATTCCTCAGGAGGGTACTTTTTTCCCCCAGCCCTGTCTCTCTCTAGGGAGTCCTCACAACCACTAGAAAATAAGTTTATATAAAAAAAAAAAGAAAGAAAAAGAAAGAAAAAGAAAGAAAGAAAGAAAGAAAGAAAGAAAGAAAGAAAAGGAAAGGAAAAAAACATCTTGAAACTCAAGCAATTTAAAATAAGTCCTTTGACCAGTTTACCATGAAGCAGCTTCACATAGGTATGATGCTGTGAGCTCAGAAAATGTTACCTATCCGTAGTGTCAGGAAGAGAACAGACAAGATGATCCTTCTGCAGCAACATCACAACTTTTTCCTCAGTCATACACAGGTCGCATAGTGCTTTGTTTTCAGGAGGTAACTATTTAAAACTCTCCAAATACCTAATTACTTTGGGGCCAGCAATTGGTGTAGTGGTTAAGGCTCTGAACTCCCGCATGAACAACCATGGTTCGAGTCCTGGACCTGGTTTCTTAGCCCACTGAGCATGTGCGCATGCATGCCCAGAATCCCAAGAGGAAAATAGAAGAGAAAGAAGTTTGGTGTGGCCATCCCCCCTGGGGGGTGATTTCTCACCTTTTCTCTCAAGTGTCTCTCTCTCTATCCTGCTCCAGTGAGTCCATGTGTCCTATGGCAAAAATAAAAATAACCCTGGTCACTTTTAATTGGCTTTATCCACCTTCCCCCACCCCCCTTGTGTTATCTTCTCTAATGGATGATGGCTATTTGAGTCGAAAAATATGGTTTCTTTCAGTGTGTCACCAGAGAAATTAGCAAGTCAGAGAGAAAAGAAGAATGGAATGGCACAGAATGCAAAGGGGAAATATTGACTGTATTAAAAAGTAATATCTTACATTTACTGAGGGTTTTATATATGTCAAGTACTTTATATTTACTAACATTTTCCAATTTTGTCATGTTAATATTATATAAGCTTTATTAGCCCTATTTTATAGGCAAGATAACTGAGGTTTCAATAGGATAAATTACATAGTCAAGTTTTCACAACTAGAAAATGTCAGTCTGGACTTCAAATTATATCTATTTCCTTTTAGACATCAAAATGTTTATATAATATTTTATGCTGCCTTTAAGCAAAGGAAGAAAAGAAAGTGGGGGACAGCCAGAAAAAGGGTAAATCAGGGACTAAGGAAAAGAAAGGGAGGAAGAAAAGGAAGATGAATGGAAGGAAAGAGAGACAAGATCAATTCTAAACTTTTCAAGAAGTTCAAGTAAAGTTCGTTCTTATGTTATGGTCTTTATTGATGGTTTTAGAATATGAATTAAAAAACTTTCAGATAAAATAATGTAGAAATGAAAACAGTTTTTTAAAAAAACTGTCTTGGTATTATTTACTTTAGAAAAGTTTTGTGACTTGTTTATCTCTGGGATAAAATATGATTTCTTTATTTGATACAATTAAAATTAAAATTACATTGTTGGTTAATTAGGAAAGAATTATGACATTGGAGCAAAAAATATCAACCTATTAAAATTGAAATAATTTTATATTATTGTTAATAGTTCAGCTCCAGGATTCTTTTGGTAAATTTCTGAACAAAAGATTTCCAAATGCCTAATTCTTTTTCAATGTCTAAAACTGCCTGTTAGACATTGAAAACTCCCACATAGTTTCTTGGCATAATATGATGCATTGTTTTAATTTTGGATACAAATTTTAGCGTTTTTCAAGAAAGAATCTTCAGCAAGGCTTGCACTGGGGATTTGCTTTCCTCCAAACCTCATTATGGCTTGAGGATATTTATGCTACCAGAGATAAAGTAAAGCCAGCATTTTTCAGAGTGGATAACAGTTTAATACTCCAGGATAAGTGCACTTGTCCAATGCCCAAGATAATCTGGATCACTTAAGACCTTTACTTTTTAGAAATTGTGCCAAGTTAGGGGTCAGATTCCTATAAAGTCTGAATAAATTTGCAAATAATTCTTTGGAAATCAGGTTCACCTTATAATGAAGACCAGACATTAAGAAAGTTTTCTACTCCTTCTTATAGTTGTAATTGCAGCAAAGCTGCATGAATTATTGCTTGAGAGGGAAAAAAAAAGTAAAATGAAGCAGAGAAATAGAGAAAAATGAAAGTAAATATGCAAAAAATGGCTTTTTTGGAGATATTTTACTATTTCCAGAAAGATAAGAATAGCTTTATGGAGATCACATCATTCATTGAAAAGAAAAAGACAATTACAAATCTCTTAAAATACTCACAATTTCCTCTCTTTCAATGTTATTCTAAATCTTATCTTTAGAGAATGATATTGAGTATATTCATGATGGAATTCCCAGCAATTATGCAAATTATTTACATTTATTCACTTCATAAATATTTACTGGATGCCTATGAGAGACCAGAGAATAAGTGTGAAATGTAACTTCAGTCTTGTAAAAGAGATATTTTCTACTCTTAGGTAGAAGACAGGCTTAGAAAAGTAAAGAAACTTCTTTCTTTTTCTTTTTCTTTAAGGAACAGTTGTTACACATTCAATTCTTCCTGGTCTCAGAAATGTAAAATAATACGGGCACTATGGAATACATAGGTAATTGTTAATAGTTATTACCTAAGTGCTTCTTGGAAATGTCACTGAGATAGGTGAAGAGCATTAGAAAAGGGAACAATAGGAATGAAAAACTGGGGCCAGTGCATGGAGTGGTGGTCGGGGTGTTGAACTCCCATGTGACTGACTACAGTTCCAGTCCCAGACCTAATGGCTGGCTTTCTCAATCTGTCTCTCTCTCTCTTTCTGTCATGACACGTGCCCTGTAGCAAATTAATAATAATGATAAATAAAATTAAGTAATAAATAAAAAGAATGAAAAGTGGTTAAGGCACTAGACTCCCTTGTGGCCAACTGCAGTTCGAGTACAAGACCTGGCAGGTGGAAACACACTGGGCATGTGTGTGTGCATGCCCAAGATTCTGGAAGGAAGATGGAGAAGACAGGATTGTGGGGTGGCCAGCACCCTGAGGGATAATTTCTCACTTTCTGTCTCTGTTTCTCTAGCAAGCTCAAATGCCCCATTTCAATAAATCTCTTTAAAAAAAATAAAATAAAGATAAAAAAATAAGAATTTGCCCATTTGATATTGGATACATTCTTTTTTTTTCTCATTATGATCGTGTTTTTTACATCTTTGAAGCAGGTAATGTACCAAATATTATACATTTAAAGTATACAATTTAATAAGTTTGTCATATGTTTACACCCATGAAACCACTGGATACCTTAAACAAATGTGGTTATGTTATAAATCGCTTTAATGTGCATTTCTCACTTATCATTTTGTGAATGACATCTTACTTGCTATTGATTCTGTATGAATTTCAGACTATAGAAATGATGTTAGACAAAAAGGAAATTCAAGTGATTTTCTTATATGAGTTCAAAATGGGTAGTAAAACAGTTGTGATGACTTGCAACATTGACAACACATTTAGGCCAGGAACTGCTAGTGAACATACAGTGCAGTGGTGGCTCCAGAAGTTTTGGAGAGCCAGCAGGTAGCATGATGGCTAAGGTGTTGGACTCCCACATGACCAACTACAATTCACTTCCTATACCAGCAGCTTGAAAGTTGGTATGTGTGTGTGTGTGCATGCCCAAAATCCCCTGGAGGGTGATTTCTCACTTTTCTTTTCTGTCTCTCTCCAGAGCACATGCACCCTATGACACACACCAAAAAAAAAAAAAAAAATTGCCAAGGAAGATGAGAGCCTTGAAGATGAGGAGCAGAGTGGCCAGCCATCAGAAGTTGACAACGACCAATGGAGAACAATTATTGAAGCTGATTCTTCCCAGAGGAAGAACTCAACATTGACCGTTCTATGTTCTTTCAGCATTTGAAGCAAATTGGAAAGGGGAAAAAGCTCAATAAGTGGGTGCTTCCTGTGCTGACTGAAAATCAAAAAAATCATCATTTTAAAGTGTTGTCTTCTCTTATTCTACACACAACAATGACCTGTTTCTTGATTGGATTGTGGCATACAATGAAAAGTAGACTTTATGCGAATACCAGTGATGACCAGCTTGATGGTTGACTGAGAAACTCCAATGCACTTCTCAAAGCCAAACTTACACCAATAAAAGGTCATGGTCACTGTTTGCTAGGGTCTGACCCACTGTAGCTTTCTGATCTCAACCAAACTATTATAACTGAGAAGTGGGCTCAGCAAATTGATAAGATACACCAAAAATCACAATGCCTGCAGCTGACACTGGTCAACAGAAAGGGCCCAGTTCTTCTCCATGACTATGCCTGACTGCAAGTCACAGAACCAGCCTTCAAAAGTTGAACAAATTGGACCACCAAGTCTAACAGCCTTCTCACCAAATGACTACCACTTCTTCAGCATCTCAAAAACTATTTGCAGGGAAAATGCTCCATAACCAGCAGGGTGCAGAAGATGCTTTCCAAGAGTTGATCAAATTCCAAAGCGTAGATTTTTGTGCTACAGGAAAAAAACAAACTTATTTCTCATTGGCAAAAATATGTTGACTGTAATGGTTCCAATTTAATAAAGATGTGTTGGAATCTAGTTATAATGATTTAAAATTCATGGCCCAAAATTACAATTGCTTTTGCACTAATGGAATAAAATGGAAGAATTATGAGAAAATTTTTCCTCAACCTTAGTGTCAACACATAAGCGAAAATAGCACAGTAAACAAGAGATTATTTGGTGGTGATAGGCTCTTGCAGCTGTTTAACATTTTGTAAGGTATTACAGTGCCCTAAGGTGCAAACTATACAAGACAGAACTTCTTAAGGGATCTTTGTAAAGGCCCATATTACTGGAACTTAACAGAAAAAAAAAAAACAAAAAAAAAAAAACTATCCTATGTTCTTTGTGTCTCAGGAAAAAAAATTCAAACCTAATATACAACATTGACATGGATTAAATCCATATGCTGTTTTATTGAGAGCTTAATCTCTTAATTACTTTCTTGTCAGACAAATTATGAAGTTTTTAGTATTCTTTCAGAAGACCTTTTTTTCAATTTTCTATTTAATCTGAAGTACAAAAATCAGAAAACTGACAACCACTCAAGTTATTAAATGTAATGTATTTGCATTACACTTGTTGCATTTAAGCGCAAACACATTTATAATGACATAAAATATTCTTTGGGGGGAAAAAGATGTTTATTAATCTCAAGAAATTATTTCAGGAATAAAACAGGAATATTAAAGTTTTTCCTCCATACATTTATTTATTTCACTAAAGAAAAGCTTTTCTGTGAGAAGACACTTTGGACTGGCAAGAAATACAATTTCAATGCAAATAAACAACATGACTGAGACTGATAACCGCTGGGTCAGTCACTGAAATGAATGGCCAGGTTGCAGGGGTTTATAGAAGTTATAAAGCATCAGCTCTAGAGTCAGGCTCCCTTGATTTTCATACCAGTTTTGCCACCTATGAAGTGAAAAACTTTAGGCAAGTTACTAAATCTCTCTGCCTCATTGTGTCATCTGTAAAAATAGAAAGTAACAGCATGGATTTTATATATGGTAGTCCTCAGGCACTTAGAATAATGGTTGCCATGAAGGTTTTTGTTGTTGCTGTTGCTGTTGTTATTTTAGATTTTTGCCATAGGGCACATGCACCCACTGGAAAGAAACAGAGACAAAGAGAGAGAGAAAGTGAGAAATCACACCCCCACCCCCACCCTAGGGAAGTGGTCGTACCGCAATTCCTTTTCCCTCCATTCTCTTCTTGGAATTTTGGGCATGTACACAAATGTGCCTAGCGTGTTTTACAAGCTGTCAGGTCTGGGATTCAAACCATAGAGTTGGCCATGTGGAATCCAGCACCTTAACAACCATGTCACCTGAGAGCCCACGGTTATTTTTTTAAGAACTGTATGTATGGTGACTAGCCAGAGCAGATACTGGAAGATCACTCGCAAACAGGAGCATGAATGGAATAACAAGAGTGGATATTCACTTCACGTTTGTGTATTTGATCGATGATAAAATTCACCAGTAAGTTTAGTACATTTGTAAAATGGACATATGCACATGAATTCATAAATCAGTTCATCTTTAAGATGCTAGGAGAAAAATAGAGGTGTACATCTATATACATAGTAGTTAAATTTAAAATATACTATCAAACCAAATATGTCTGAATAAAAAAATTGAAAGAAATATGAAAGAGCATCTAAAAGAGCAAAAGCATGTATGTATATTTTACAATGCACTCATGTATGAAAGTTTTATTCTCTATTGACTTTGATAAAGTGTTTATGTTAAAGATACAAAGATAGGTGATGCTACTTCATTTTATTTTTCACTATTTATTGCTGTTATCTTCCTAAAAATAGAAGGCTTCTAAGATAAGTTATTTTCAAGACCCCAGTCAAAATCATTCAAAAGGATATTTTTCTCTTCCTTCCTAAATAAAAAAAACATTTGGAATGAAATTGTTACACTCCTCTGCCCACCCCACCTACCCTCCAAATAAAAACAGGGTGCAAAAGGAATGGAGAAGAGAAAGCAATGAAAGAAGAATGTAGGTGATTTTAGACAAACTGATTGAATCTGCACAGAATATAATAAAAATATTTTGTTTAATCTCTGAGAAAATTCCAAATGATTCCAGAATAGCACCGACTGAAAATAGCAAAGTTAACAGGACATTGGGTGAGATAAATATTTATGTTATCAAAGATCAACAGAAAGAATCATTCAGCAAGCAAATGAAATTATATTCAATATAAAAGCTTCTCCAGATAATTAACATGAAATTAAAACTGTCTAAACAGGAGCAGTGGCCTTTTCCATATGCAAAATGTTAAATAAAGAGATGTTTAAATAAGCACTTGATCTGAGATTTCATTTGGGGTTTAGCATGACCTTTGTTCGAATGTTTGAGATAGCATCACCTGAAAAAAGGGCACCTTAAGTGAGAACAGCAAGGAACCATAAAAGGGAGGGAAGGCTTAGGAAATGTGTGTATTCACACCTAGAAATGTGATACTGTGGTACTTTCTGTTATAAATGAGCAAGTACTATCGGTACTTACATTCCTTATAAAGTATTGCTTTCCACTTTCCCCCCAAAGGCTTGACCTGCATCTATTTTTTATGGCTAATTTAATGTCTTATAGAACCATAACTAATGGCTGTTTCTAGAAATTAATTTTTTAATATGAAACAATTTGGGCTGGCAGGTGGTATGGTGGTTAAGGTGTTGGACTCCCACATGGCTGACTAGGGTTTGAGTCCCGGACTTGGTGGTTTGCTTTCTCACTTTCCTCTTTCTCTCTGTCTCTCTCTAGTAAAACTAAAGAAAATAATGATAAAATTTTAAAACAAAATAATTTTAAAAATTAAATAATTCTATTCTGAATTTAATGGAAACGTGTACTTTTTTTTTTTTTTAAGAGAGAAAGTTTTGCTATAGGGTGTGTACGCTTGACAGAAAGAGAGAGACAGAAAGAAATCCCTTCTCCTCCATTCTCCTCTCAGGATTTTGGACATGTACATACATGCACTCAGCATGTTTCAAGCTGTCGTGTCCAGGATTCAAACCTCAGTCAGCCACATGTGAGTCCAACACCTTAACCACTGCACCAACTTGGGGCAAATTATTACATTTTGAAAACACAAAATCATAGAACTCCTAAAAAGACAAAGTGGAAGGAGAATGTGGGAAGGGAAGAGTGTAAGAAAGGAAATTTGGGAGAAAAATATGTAAGAAATTGGTGGGACAGAGATATGGTTTATTATCTGATAATGTTGTATGTAGTATTCTCAGCTGGGCTGGACTGAGATGTATATCATGCTAGGTAAAGTCTCTTTTACAATCTAAATTATGTATAGCAGTTGAATGTATAAATAATAATAATAATCAAAATAATTTTTAAAAGGCACCTACTAAAAGATGGATGGGTATAAACATATCCAAAGTGAAAAGACTCATAGTAGGTTCATTAAAGTCTGTCAAAAATTAAAAACATTTTGGACTATGCAGTTAGCGTAATGGCTATGTCACTAGACTCTCATGTAGCCAACCATGGTTCAAGTCCTGGACCTGGTGGCTTAAACTCATGCTGGGTGCGTGTGCGTGCATGCCCAAGATCTCAAGAAGAGAAGGGAGAAGGGATTGTGGCATGGCCATCCCCCCTGGGGGGTGATTTCTCGCTTTCTATCTCTCCGTCTCTCTCTTTCTGGCAAGTGCATGTGCCCTATAGCAAAAACCTCTCCAAAAAAAAATTAAAAATTAAAATAACATTTAAAATAATAAAAACAAAAACTTTTTAAATGTCATGTACACCACAACCAGATCTATGCATACATTCATATCTATGTACTTAAATACATAACATCTATCCATCCATCCATCCATCCATCCACCTATCAACAAAATCTTTGGTTCAAGTTACCAGCAGAGCTTCACTAGGATGTTTCAGTAAACCAATGAGAATAACGTGGTTATTAAGATGTGCTCCATGAGTTTGATGAATGAGATAGAGACACAGTTGTATTCTATAATTTCAGACACTCTATGGAATGGAATATAAGGTAATATATTCGGAATTTGCCTGATGAATTTGATCAAAATATAGCATGCTTTAATTTTTTAAATCATTTATTTTTCTTTTTTTTGGAGAGGTTTTTGCTATAGGGCATGTGCACTCGCCAGACAGACAAAGAGAGAGAGACAGAAAGGGAGAAACCCCCCCCACAGGGGGGGTGGCCATGCCGCAATCCCTTCTCCTCCATTCTCCTCTCGGGATCTTGGGCACACACGCACACGCGCCTGGCGTGAGTTTAAGCCACCGGATCCGGGATTCGAACCGCGGTTGACTATGTGGGAGTCCAGCGACATAGCCATTACGCTAACTGCTGGTCCCCAATTTTAAAAATTCTTAAAGTATGCTTATATTAGTTAAGAATTTTGGTGCTTATTATATGCTAGGTGCTATTCTAAGAGCTTTATCTATTATTATAAAACTCATATAACTCTCTTAATAACCTACAAATAAATACAATGCTCCCTAGGTAGTACCTGGGGGCCAGAAAGTTTGAGGTTATAATCTTATGTGGAGTCTACAGAGCCATTAATCATAAGTGCCAGGCTAGACTGACTCTGTGAGTGTATTATGTATTGAGATGTTTCTCTCAAACCTTATAATCACATATAATAAGTAAAAAATATGATACGTTATTTTTGTCTCTAAACCAGGCAATAATTACTTATTGAATAACTGTTATCCTCTCAGGTATATATTAAGTTATATGACAGAAGTATTCCAATACTTTCATTGTTGTTGTTATAGGGAGTGTGTATTGACTGGAGAGAGACAGAGAGAGCTATTTTGAACATTTCTTAGAAGGGAGATAATTTTGTATTTTAACCAATGCATAACAAATTTTTTTATTAAAACATCTTTCTTGATTTTATGTCTTATTGTTTCAGCATTGTAGGCTAATCTGAAAGAACTTTGCATGTGTCTGGACAATTTTAACTGTAGACCTTGGGCAATTTTCTTAGGTGCCACATATACAGTAACTGACTAAGATGACAAAAAGTCTTTATGAATTGCAGTCTACCTTCTTAGTTGCTTTTGCTTTTGTTGCTATCCTGTTTTGATATAGGGTAGATTACATACTGCAGAAGAACCAGCGTGAGATTTGGCAAGTTTGAAACTGTCTTACGGGCCAGTTTCTCATCTCTGAGCTGGGGATGAGAAAATGCATTCATGGGGTCATGTGTGTAAAACACCGTTGCTGGCCTATAGAAAGATGTAATAAGCTCCTACTAATAATTTCATTATTGTAGTCTCACTCCTTACCTGAATTTTTTGGTTCATATGCCACATTTGATATCTTAGATAGCTCTCTTAGTATTTGAAGCTGTGGAATTCTCCAGCATTGCCACCATTAGTGCTTTTCACTCACGCATTGTACAAACATCCAACAATTTTCTGTGTTCTAGGATTGTGTGCAAATTGCATGATATATAAAAATCTTGTCTATTGCTCTTAGCTTTACTGTGTTTGAATTACCAATAATAATATGAGCTAAGTTAAACCAATGTATTACAGTTATTCTTAAAGCGTAGAAAATGTAAACAGGACATCACTCTTTTCAATACATTTCCTCTGAGAGAACAGAGTAGAGCCAGGTGACACGTTACTGAGTAACAAGATACATTTACTAGCACTGTTTTCTAGTTCTAGTAACACAAATATGTAAATTACAGATTATTATTTTTTTAGAGATTTTGCTTTAGGGCATGTGCACTCTCCAGAGAGAGACAGAGATAGTGAACGGGAAAGTGAGAAACGCCTCCTGGGGGGATGGCCATGCCACAGTCCCTTCTCTTACATTCTCCTCCCAGGATCTTGGGCACACATGCACATGTACCTGGCATTATTTTCAAGTCACCGCATTGAAGACTTGAACCATAGTTGACCATGTGGGAGTCCAATGTAACCACTACACCATCTGTTGGCCCCATAGATTATCCATAAGTATGTTTTTCTGTAAAACGTTTCTCTGTCTTGTCTGAATTGGCCAGTTTTATGAGCTTCTCAGTCCCTCTCATCAAGTCTTTTTGATTCCCAAATCAGCATGCAACACTTAACAAAATGCAGGTGCAAGCTGTTTGAAAACTCATGAGATCCTAATTTGATGAGTTCAGTAGAAGGAAATCCCAGTAATAGTTGGATCTGGGAGGTTCTGGCACTTGAATTTGTCACAGAAGTGAGTAGCATAATTTATGTTGTGCTTTATTCCAGACAAACACACACACATACAAACATATACACAGGATGTCTTTGGGAGGAACCTCTCCAATGTGAGCAAAAGATTTCCTTCAGACAAAGGAAACGAGTACCTTGGGAGTTCATTGGGCATGGCATGTCAGACTGATTTTTTGGCTGTCCCTTTAGCTGGATATAAGCTTATGTGCAAACACTGGTATTGAGAGAGATCCTTGAATATCCCATTCCTAAACATAAGCATATTCACAAGATGCAATTGTGAAACAAAGCATCTGCATTATGTCCCTTGATAACTGTATTACTTTCCATTTACTAATTTGATGTTCCACACCATCAATTATAGCACTTTCAACATGTAGCCTAACCCTTCTTATCAAAGATTACTTTTTCACAACTGTTTGAATCAGAGACTAGCACTCAACTTTAGTCTTTTCCTATTTGTGAAGAGAAATGGACCAGGAAGAACACGGGTGACCAAGGGCAAGGACACATGGGCACGGGTGTGTCTGGTGTACTCAGTGAAGTCTCTGGACATGAACCCAGAACCTTCCCATGTAGATTAGCCTTGTAGAGCACTGTCTTTACCACCGTGCCACCTCATGGCCTCTCCATAGCTTTTGGATGTCTAAATCTTTTATGAAAGTTTTCCAGTTTCATGTGTAAATGTAGTATAAGTTTACAATGACTGTAGATATGTGATGTCAAAGACTGTATTTTAATTTTCTTCTGGTACAAACAGCAGAAACAAAACAAAGTAAGAAATAAAACCAAAGAGGGAAGGATGGACCTTTTGGTAACTGTGGATAAGTTTATGGCATTATCATGATGGTGATTTTACAGGTATATACTTATCGCCAAGCACATGAAGTTGTCTTCACTAAATGTCTACAATGATTTATATGTTAATCATACCTGAAAAAAGCAATTTTGGAGACCAACAGTTAGTATGATGGCTATGTCGCTGGACTCCCATGTAGCCAAACACAATTCAACTACCACAGTGGCTTAAACTCACGCCAGGTGCATGTGTGTGTGTGTGTTTGTGTGTACACACATGCCCAAGAGCCCAAGGGGAGAATGGAGGAGAAGGGATTGCAGCTTGGCCATACCCCCACGGGGGGTGATTTCTCGCTTTCTATCTCTCTGTCTCTCTCTGCCTTTCTGGCGAGCGCACGCACCCTAGATCAAAACCTCTCCAAAAAAATAAATAAATAAAAAAAAGAAAGAAAGAAAAGAAAAAAGGCAATTTTTTAAATTATCAGTGATTATCAATGTATTGCTATCAACTAACAAGGATCAACATAAGAAAAGCAAACACACAAATGCAAGTTCAATTTTATATTTAATGTAAACTGTATAGTCTGGGAATTTATTTTTAAATTTTGCTGTAGGCGTGTACAATCACCAGATAAAGACAGAGAGGGAAATTCAAGAAAGCATTCCCCTAGTGAGGATGGCCACACTGCAATCCCTTTTCCTCCATTCTCTTCAAGATTTTGTGCAAACACACACACACACACACACACACACACACACACACACACTCAGCATGTGTTTCTAGCTGCTGAGTCTGAGACTTGAACTGCATAGTTGGTCAGGTGGGGCCCAGCAGCCTTAACCATTGGCTGGCCCTAGAAATTTTAAATTAATCATATAATGAAATAACTTAAAGCAGTAGGACTTCTGGTTGTCCTATCTTTCCTCCAAAGTTTTTTAAAGTTTCTTTATTTCTGAAAGAGAAACAGAGACAAGCATCCCCAGTGGGGTCCTCACTTCATGATCCACCCCCCCAGCCTCAGCTAGCCCAGAACGTGGATATACGTATAGGTATGCGTGCATACCCAGCACATAGAGGGGGGCCCTGGGACATGAACCTGAGACCCTCCCATTTGGGTCCTGTTGTGTTATTGTGCCATTGTCTGCCCCAGTTTCAGGTTTTATACTGTTTAAGACAGTCAAGAGAGAAATGTAAAACATGGAAGAACAGTTAAAATGAAAAAAAATGTACTTGGAACCCAGAAGCTTCTACATCATGCAAAAACATTAACACTGCTTCTTGGTCTTGATACTGAAGATGGAAGAGCCTACCAGCCTCTTTTACACTGGTCTGTTTACTATTCTGAATTATCTTCTGTTCTCAATAGATAGTACATCTTTATTTTCGTGTTAGGTAAGTTAAACACAAAATAGAAGTAGGTGGCCTTGCAGTCAAGATGTTAGTGACATCTTAGATCCTGAACTCCATTCCCATCCTTCCCTATTTATTTTAGAAAAGAATCACTATAGTTAAGGGAGAAAAAATAATACACAAATACGATTATGGACTTGATATGTAGGAGAGCTTAAAAAAAAAAAGTCCTTTTTTCCTTTTCCTATTCTTCTGACTTGGACAGGAAGCTCAGGGAAAGGGGCCTGCTGGGCTGCCTCAATACAGTGATACATTTGAGAGTTTATTTCTGCATTTCTTAATGCAATTTCTGTTACGGTAGATGAGAATGTTTTGAACCTACCATCTGCATGTTGTAGGCAATATTCACTTCAATAAATTCAATAAAATGTCACACCAGTGTATTTGTGACTGCCAGCAACCAAAATAAGCTATTTTCCACCTTAAATTTGTTTCATTTTCTCCAATGGTGAAATATATAAGCTTGCTTCTAACCTGCTGAGAATGATGTTGTGAGTATAGAACATTCTACTAAAGGTCAATGGGAAGATATAACTCTGAAATTTATCTAGTTTATATTTCAGAAGTTTAGACAGAGACCTATTTTAATTAGATCAAATAGGTTATCGCACGAGGAAATTCCTTTCAGATTTTTTAAGACATGTTGACATAGTGACTTGAGTAATGTAGCAGCAAAAGGGTATCATAAAAAGGTGAACTTTAAAATAATTCCAGAATAATGATAAAAGGTTTATTTATAGTGCTTTATTTACTGATATACTTGATACTTGATTTCTGAGGCTTTATTTATTGATATACTTGATACTTGGTTTCTGATGCTACCTTTTTTTACTTCAGCTTCATTACCATCATCACAAAATTTAGTATATGCTGAAGGTCAAGCACTAAACAAAAAAGGAATAACTTATTGGGACCAGCAGATGCCATAAAGGGTATGTTGCTGGACTTCTGCATGGTTGACTGCATTTGAGTCCCAGACATGGCACCTTCAAAATCACACCATGTGCATGTGTGTGCATACCCAAGATCCCAGGAGGCAAAAGGAAGAGAAGGGATTCAAGCATGGCCACCAACATGGGCGGGGGGGGGGGGCGCTCTCTCTCTCTCTCTCTCTCTCTCTCTCTCTCTCTCTCTCTCTCTCTCTGGAGAGTGCACATGCATTTAGGCAAAAACCTCTCCTCCACCAAGAAAAAGAAGGATAACTTGAGATGATGTCTCATATAGTGACATGTAAAGGATCTAATCCACTGATGTTTTTCTGTTTCCTTTCAGTCAGTCCTCGAAGAATTCTTTGGAATGGGGTTTTATTGGTATAGTTGGTGGAATAATAGCTCTCAAATGCTCTAATCCCTGGAACTTTTAAATATGTTACTTTACATGGCAAAATTAATTGTGTGGATGTGATTAAGTTATGAACCTTTAAATGGGGGGATTATTTTCAATTTTAGGGGTAGGTCCAATATATTTTAAAGGTCTTTACAAAATAAAAAGGGACTGAATCAGAGAAGAAGATGTGACAATGAAGAAGAGGTTGGCTGGAATGATGATTTCTGGAAGAGTTGGTGATGACTTCAAGAAGCTTGAAAGGAAAGCAAGGGCTTCTTAGGGTCTCTACAAGAATAGAATCCCTGCCAGGCCCTTGATCTTACCCCTTATTAATACTCATTTCACACTTCTGGTCTCCAGGACAATAAAAAAATTAATTTAAACTGTTTTCAGTTCCTAGATTTGCAGTAATTTTTTTTAGAGGTTTTTGCTATAGGGCACGTGCGCTCGCCAGAAAGACAGAGAGAGACAAAGAGATAGAAAGCGAGAAATTACCCCCCAGGGGGGATGGCCACGCAGCAATCCCTTCTCTTCCATTCTCCTCTTGGGATCTTGGGCATGCACGCACACGCTCCCAGTGTGAGTTTAAGCCGCCGGGTCCAGGACTTGAACCGCGGTGGACTACATGGGAGTCCAGTGACATAGCCATTACACTAACTGCTGGTCCCAATTTGTAATAAATTTTTACAGCAGTAAAAGGAATCTAATACAATTGAGTATTCATTTGAGACCCAAGAACAGACTAAATGTTAGTCTGAATAATAAAATAAATAAATAAATAAAACATGGCTCATATGAATGCTTCTGTATAACAGATAAACAGAACAGCTGGAAGACTATTTTTCCTTTTATAGAGAAAATCAGACACTATCCATGTTCTGCCCAGGAGTCTTTGAAAAATCTATTGGTCACTTACTCCCCATTTTTTAAAACATTTTTTTCTCACTTCAGTAATGTGTGACAAAAGGTCAAGCTAACCTCAGAAACATCAGTATCTGCAGTAGAGATGGCAGTGGAATGCTTACCGACGTGAGCTAAAGAACCATTCTCGGATATACAGCTGGTGACAGAGAATTCAGAGACAACATACGGGAATTAGTTCCCTTAATAGCATAGTGATTCATGAATGCATTTAATGTCTGAGGGTCTTTTTAAGTTTATTTCTCTCACTCCTGAGAGAGACAAAGAGAATGAGAGACAACACCCTAACAGGGTCTCGATACCACCATGTACTCTCAACCATCCCTGGATCGTGGGCCTGGCATCCTCAGGGTGGTCTCGAGAATAAACTTGAAGCTTCCCTTCTCTGTGTTGGTGACCCACACAGAGCCACATTGCACTACTGTGCCACTGTCTGACCCAAATGTCTGAGTTTTGAGCAGCAGATAGAGACACATAATTCATAAGTAAGGCCCTTATATAAAGAAGTTTCTTTCAGCTACTGATTGTGGTGAGCCAAGGAGAGGGTGAGACACAAAAGCAATCCAAATATCTTATGCTAGCCAAGAAGATGAGCACATTGGGTAGAACAGGGAAAACATTCTCTCCGACACCTGGTGTAGATTTTTTTAGTTTCTCCATTGTGAAGAATTAAAGGGAGGATCCTTACTTATCATCTGTGCCAATGTGAACTTTTGTATTACTATTTATTGGCTCATCCGAAAAGTCATGATGCACTTTACATAGAAAAATAAGTCATGATTTTTGAGATGACCCAGCAATTCCACGGGTTTTAATGCTTACTATCATTATTTTGATATTCAAATTGTCCCAGGTGTGGAACACGCATACTCTGCTATTATGAAACAGAATTTTACAAAAATCTGCTATTTCCACAAAATAACTTGTATGGACTCTTTGAAAGTATCAATATCTTGAAACAAGAATTGAGGAATCATTCTACATTAAAATAGAATAAGAAAATACGCTGTCTCAATATAACACATGTCTAAGATTTCATTTTGCCATAAAGAATATTATTATTAGGATATGTAGAGAAATCTGAATAAGATCTATAAATTACAAAATAGTACACTATTAATCTAAATTTTTAGAAACTCATTTTAATTTTTGTATGTGAGATAAAGCTTTCCTTATTTAGGAAATACACACTAAATTATTAAGATAAAGAGGCACAGAGACATGAATATACTCTTCAACTTTCTCAAACTCCAGCATGGTAAAATGTTGACATTTGGGAAATATTAGGGAATATTCTATAATCATTTATAATATCCTGATATTTCTTGAAGTTTGAATTTGAAGTATGAAGATTCTTGGAAAAACTAAAAATAGAACTACCTTATGATCCAGTAATTCTATTGCTACTATATACGCATGCACAAGAATGCATGCAAATAAGTGCAAATAATGGGGGCCTGTCCCATAACCTAGTGGCTGAGGGGGCCAGATCCCAAGAAAACAACAACAGTTCGAATCCCAGCCCCAGTAGCTTAAAAAACACACTGAGCATGTGTGCTTGTGTGCCCCAAATCCCAGCAGGATGGAGAAAAGGAGGAATTGTGGTGTAACCATGTCCCTTAGGGGGTGCTTTCTCTCCCTCTTTCTCTGTCTCTCTCTGACAAGCACATGAGCCCTCTGGCAACTAAAAAAATTAATAACTGGAATGATTCATAAAATACAATATAGCACAATAGAGAATGTTGTTGCAAATTCAATATATATTTCAAAATACCCAGAAGACCAGATTCAAATGTCCACAACACACAGCAATGGTAAACGTGGGAGATGGTAGAGATGTCCTGATCTGATCATTATACATCATAGACGTGTTCTATGGAAACTACACTGTAAATATATGTTTTGTATATACAATTTAACTCAAAAAATAAAATAAAGAAAAATGAATATATATCACTTATAGATTTACGTAAAAAACGAATTTCAGTAAGGCATAGACTCATACACCAATGTAAGGGTTTAATCATTAGAAGCCACTTCTTTGTGTATGCTTTCATGAGATTGTATGTATTTTGTTATCTTCTGTAAGACTGAAAATTATGTTCAAATATAAATAACTGAAAACCCAAACTATAAAAACTAAGTAAAACAAAAGAACTTGTTTTTGTTAAAATGGACTCTGGAAGTGAGTGACTCAGTACTGTGTGAAGATAGCATGACCACTGGGAACAATTACTCCTTATACCTTTTAAGAGTTTTTTTTCCCTCATGACTCAAAACAACTATTCCAATTCTAACCATGATACTATATTTTGGCATAAAAATGAAAGAGGGACAAACATTCTATCCCTTCAAAGACAGTTATGTATATCAAATAAGATCGCTGTGTGCGTATCCTTTGAACAGAACCTAATCACAATGCTACACGTACAGAAGACACTGGAATGTAGTGTTACATCATGCATGATCATGTTTCTAGGTAAAAATGAAGACTTCACTAAGGAAGAATAAAAGGGGAATTAGATACCAAGGGACAAATCTTATGTCTGATACATCACTATATAAAGTACAATAAAGAGGGCTAGCTAGTGTTGTAGCAGTTAAGACAGCTGGATCCCTCATGACCAGCTGTGTGGTTCGAGTCCCAGACCCCACAGCTTGAAAACACACCAGTCACATGTACATGCATGCCTAAAAAATCCTGAGAGGAGGGAACCAGCAGTTAGCATAATGGCTATGTTGCTGGACTCCCATATAGTCGACCGCGGTTCCCGTCCCGGACCTGGTGGCTTAAAACTCATGCCGGACCCGTGTGCGTGCATGCCCAAGATCCTGAGAGGAGAATGGAGGAGAAGGGATTGTGGCGTGGCCATCCTCCCTGGGGGGTGATTTCTCACTTTCTGTCTCTCTGTCTCTCTCTGTCTGGCGAATGCACGCGCCCTATAGCAAAAACCTCTCCAAAAAAAAAGAAAGAAAAAAATGTATTTAGTGACAAAATGAGAAAGAATTTAGAAAATTCTTTAATGAAACTTATATCCTGTCAATTTTTAATACTACAATTACACTAGCACATAATTACTGGATTTAGAAAACAAAAATACAAGAAGTTGGAGCCAGCCCCATATGTAGCCCTAAGCATTGGGAATGGGCCCTATATGGATGGTCACATTTCAAGTCCTATCCCTGCCAGATATTTTGTAAAGTACTGTGGGAGGTAGAGCAATGATCCCTCAAAGATGGCCAACTGGGAAGAACCAAGGGAAGCCAAAATCTGATATTATTTGGCTTATATCATACACACACACACACACACACACACAATATACTTCATGTATGCAATTGAATGAAGACCCTAAAGATGGGACCTAAAGATGGGGAAATTATCTTGTATTTTAGGGTTGGACCCAAGCTAATACCATTGGGTCCTTGAGAGTGACCCTTTTGTGATTGTGGTTGAAAAGGTGACTGTAGAAGAAAGATGGAAGATATAATTTGGCTGACTTAAAGAAGGAGGAAGGAGGTTATAAGACAAAAAGTATCTTCTAGAAGGTGGAAAAGGCAAGAAAAGAGACTCTCCCCTAGAGTCTTCAGAAAGAAAGAGCCTTGCAAACACCTTGACTCTAGCCTGTAAATTTCTAACCTAAAGGACTTAAGATAGTAAATTTACGGGGTTTTCTAACCTAAAGGATTTAAGATAGTAAATTTACGGGGTTTTTTTTGTTGTTGTTTTTTGGAGAGGTTTTTTCACTATAGGGCGCGTGCACTCACCAGACAGACAGAGAGAGACAAAGAGACAGGAAGCGAGAAATCACCCCCCAGGGGGGATGGTCACGCTGCAATCCCTTCTCCTCCATTCTCCTCTCAGGATCACGCGCCCAGTGTGAGTTTAAGCCACCAGGTCCGGAATGCGAACCACCATCGACCACATGAGAGTCCAGTGACATAGCCATTACATCAACTGCTGGTCCCTAAATTTATGTTGTTTTCAAGCTGAAATAAAGTTGAATTTTAGATGAACAATTTAATTTTTTTGTGAGCGTGTCACATATACTTTGGAACATACTCTAAATATTTACATGCTGTTTATATGCAACTAAATTTGATTGAATCACTTGTATTTCTTCTCATGATCCAACTAGGACATTTATTGAAAGAAAAATCAACTGAAAAGTTAATATTTATGGAACATAAGTATATGTAGGTTAGTTGAATCTAATTACACTACACCTAAAATACATCTATAAACAATGTAGTTAATAGCTATTCTTTTGGTGCTATGAAAAATCTTGCAGTAACTTACTTGAGTGATAAAAGTGAAAAATGAAATGTACAGCTAAAATTTAGTTTTGAAAATATTTCTGAGTAAATATAAATACTTGTAACTTTTATTTTTTTTTTGAGAGGTTTTTGCTATAGGGTGTGTGCACTCACCAAAAAGACAGAGACAGAGAGACAGAAAGTGAGAAATCACACCCCAATGGGGATGGCCACACTGCAATCCCTTCTCCTTCATTCTCCTCTTGGGATCTTGGGCACTCATGCACACGCACCTGGTGTGAGATTAAGCCACCAGGTCCAGGACTTGAGCCACAGTCGACTACATGGGAGTCCAGTGACATAGCTATTACACCAACTGCTGGTCCCAATACTTATAACTTTAAGATTATATGAAAAAACACACTAATTTTTATCATAAGTACTAATAAAAATAGTTGACAAATACATATTACATTGCTCCACACTTCAGGGAATTCATGTATGTTTAATATTTACTTTTACCGACACAAAATTCCTAGTGAGACAGGGTATTTAATCACTAACTTCATTAACATGAACTCAAATTGGTACTTTCTCCAAAAATTAATTAGTAGAGTGAAAAATACTAAAGTAATACAATGTTAAAGTGACTTATCTCTTTAGAGATTTAAGCCACAGCAATCTTTTTCCTTTAGGGAAATGGGTGATGGAATTTTAAAAGTCATATATAAATCAACTGCCTTTGTCGTTCCTCTGAAAGACTACTACAGAAATGACAGCAATTATTTTTAAAGGACTGTTTTGAAAGGTGTGGAATTGAGCCTTAATAATTTAGCTGTCTCTGTACAAATGTGCTTTCCTTCACGTATTAGAATTATGTTACTTATCAAGTGAGCCTCAGGAGCAGTGATGGGTCTGCACTAATCCATCCCTGTTGGCCGACCCTGTTCTCCTGGTGAATAGCACAAAGGTGCACAGGCTTTTTGGGGTTATCCAGGTACGTTGCAGTGTGCTCCGATTAGGTCTCTTAATTCTTTTAGCATTGTAACAGTTTCTTCTGTTCACAGAGTCATCCATTTCTTCCAAATTTTCAGAAGTTTCACTTTATTCCGGAGACTTAGAAAATTAATTGAAATGGAGATGTGTTGGACATTTTGACTTTAGATATGATGTCAACACAAATAGACTACACATTTTCATGATGGATTATAGCTTTTACTTTGAATTGATGACCTGCTAGTGAGCAGCGCCTTGTCTCTCACCTTTGCTTTATAAATCTGCAATTACCTCTTGGTCCAAAGCAACAATACTT
Organism: Tupaia belangeri chinensis; assembly: GCF_000334495.1. Lineage (NCBI taxonomy): Eukaryota > Metazoa > Chordata > Mammalia > Scandentia > Tupaiidae > Tupaia > Tupaia belangeri. The sequence goes on along the minus strand of NW_006159584.1, from coordinate 3,833,739 downwards.
TCTCCTGTCACTTGGTGTGGACCTATGGTGTGTTACTGAAAAATACCTCTAGTAAGAAAAAGAAAATATTCTATCATCTTGCTCCAGAGCCTCAAATACCTTTCTTATAATTTCATCACAGAGGTTAAGATAAGCACTGGCATATTACTTCTGTAAAGGGGAAGCTAGTAAATATTTTTGATTTTGTAGATCATGACATCTTAGTTATAAGTAATCAACTCAGTCTTTGTAGCACTAAAGAAAGCTGAGAATATGTAAGGCTATAGAGAATACATAAATATGGATGGGAGTGGCCATGTTGCAATAAATATGGTTTACAAATTCAAACAATGGGCTGGATTTGACCCCGGAATTTAGTGTCTTTAGCCCAGTATAGAGCATAGCCTCTTAAGGAAGTCTTAGTAAATTTCAAAACCTCTGGAAAAGAATATTAAGCCATGACCTATATTCCCGAATTTATTATGAATTGCTTTTCATTGCTTTTAATTTTCTACCAGTTGTTTGAGAACTAAAAGGAAAAAAATGTACTTTGTCTTTGTTAAACTAAAATATCTTGACCTAAAAGGCTGCTGAACTCCTGCACCTGGAATCCTATGGATATGCTGAAATCTTACATGTTAGGCTGTTTTCCTGAGCTGGTTGCTAAATTATAGCCAATCACACTAGCCACACTTCAGTCAATCACAGAAAGCCCACCTTTTAGGCTGTTTATGCGGCCTACCATCTGGCTGTAACCAATCCAATTATTTCTCTACTTCATTCCCTCACTTTTTTTTTTTCTGCTATAAGGCACGTGCACTCGCCAGACAGACAGAGAGACATAGAGACAGAAAGCGAGAAATCACCCCCCAGGGGGGGATGGTCACACCACAATCCCTTCTCCTCCATTCTCCTCTCGGGATCTTGGGCACACATGCAAATGTGCCCGGAGTGAGTTTTAAGCCACCGGGTCCGGGACGCGAAGCGTGGTCGACTATGTGGGAATCCAGCGACATAGCCATTACGCTAACTGCTGGTTCCCCCTCACTTTGCTTTTTCTTTTCCTGCACATGTCACTTACCATTCTGCAAACTTACATACCCCATGACCACATGACTAAAGGGAGTTCTTTGGAAACCATTTCCCAAGAAACTGCCTGTTTTAAATCACCTGTTCTTTATTTGTCTAAAATGTTGTTTTCTTAACATCTTTAATAGAGGTAATATAAATTCAAGGGCAATGCAACATGTAAAATGTGGGTTCTGGAAATATGAATTATGCATAAATAAAACAGATGTTATGGATTAAAAGAGTCAGCTATGATTTTGCAACTCTAATTTTAAGAAGTTTATTGGCTTTAAGGGCCAGATATTGGTACAGCAGTAAAACACAATGCTCTGAGAGGCAATTGCATTTGGAAAAGTTTCTTGTTCAATCCTGAGACCTCCCCGAAAATGATAGGCACACATATTCCCATGAGCCAAAGCTGGCTGAAGTGAGGGTAGATCACAGGTTTGAGACATGCTGATTCTCTCTATCACTCATGGAAGAAATAAATAAAACATTAAAAATATGTATTAATAGGTCAGCCAGCAGCATGGTGGTTAAGGTGCTGGATCCCACATGACCAACTGTGCAGTTTGAGTACCCGACCCTGCAATTTGAAAAACGTGTCCAGCACATGTGCGTGAATGCATAAAATCCTAGGAGGGAGAAATGGAGAAAGGATTGCATCATGAACATTACCCCACTCACCCATTCCCCCCCCCCCACCCCCGTGGGGGCAGTGCTATCACAAAGAAATGCGCTCCCCTGTCCAATGCCAAAGAATGGGCATAAAGACATGAGGTACAGTGAAGTGAGGCTTTAATGGCAGTCTTGCAAGATTGTGTGTCTGATGGGCAAGTATGCCCAAATCAGTTACAACAAGCAATTTATTCCTCACTGTGCAAGTCCCTCCTGCAGTTCCTCAATGGTTGAGTACTAAACTATGTGCAATCTTTCCAGACATTGCCCAGGTTTTATCATTCCCTTAATAGCTATTAAGGTGCAGGCTCAGGATAAGCCTACAAAAGAGGCTCACTGAATGTTCTAAGAAGGGAAAAGAACTGGAAAATAAAAAGGAGCAAAGGGCTGGTGACCAGCCACCACCATGAGAAGTCATTTCTCAAGGCCAATTGTTTTGGGATTTGTTTGTTCAGGAAATTCTTAGGCATGTGTACTTTCTGGGGTTGTTACATCTACAAGCTGGTTAAGCAACTGTTAAAGCTATTCTTGAAAATGAGTCACTTAGGCTATTTTTTTACAGATGTGTCGGCGTCCGCCCCAGGGCTTGGGTCTGGCTGAATCATGATCAGAGGGCTGCTGGTGAGGAAGAGAAAGAGGACGAGAAAGAGAAAGCCCTCCATCTTGCCAGGACCAGGGAATTGGAAAGAACGAGACAAAGGGATAGAGTAGAAATGGACACAGGCAGCCTGAGCCTAGGTAGCCCAAGCAACTTGTGCCGCCCAGACAAACTGGACGTCTTTATTTATAGTACAAGAAGACATTACACATGTGTGTTTCATGATACTTCATGGATTGGTTGCTAGGTTACAGACAATAAGAAGCCATTAACAAATCTATAAGAGATTAGTCACACCCAAGGCAAGGTGTATCCCTTGGCGGTAATCCCATCTAGAGTAAATCTCATCTTCCTTTCTAATGCAGAGAACTAGCTGTTAGGTGTGGGGAAGGAGCTAAAGAACTTCTCCATAAGGAGTGAGCCACCACACCCAGAGTAGGCTAAAGAACCTTTCAGATGCAGAGCAGGGATTGGATTTTACTATTTGGGGTCAAGATGTTTCTTGAAGTCCATCAGATGTGTCTGTTGGAACGCCCCTAGTAATTTCCACCCTTGCTCTGTCTGCAGCCAAGGTCAGGGAAAGACAAGTTACAAGGTTCTGCCAAACCCCAAAAGAGCATGTGGTGTTTGCTCAGCACATGTCCCCACACAGATGCTTGCTCATTTTCCCTATCTCACTCTCTCTCTCTCTGTATCCCTTTAGTGAGTAAAAATCACAAATATACATACATGTACACATACACATATATATAATTAGCTTTATTTGCTCTAGAATTTCTCATTTTTAATATGCTAATACATAGTGCAGCTCTCCATAACTGGGTCACGGTGTGAATTGTTTCCCAAATAGCCCTTAGTTTTGCAGTGCTCCTATGACAGTTCAAAACACTGGTCAGTAGCAAAGAACACGGTCCACATGGACAGCCAGGCTTAGCACACACGTGCATCATTATAGGTAACTAAGGAGCATAAAACAATCTTAAATTCCAACACAGGGAACACAGGAAGCCAAAGTTGGAAAGTGGACGATAAATCGCTCTGCCTCAGATGAAAATTGAGTTTTATTTCTTTTTTATTTTTTTGAAAGAGAGTTTTTGTATAAGGCATGTGCACTCACAGAGAGACACAGAGGCACTGAGAAATCACCCCCAGGGATTATGGCCACACCGCAAGCCCTTCTCCTCCATTTTCCTCTCAGGATTTTGGGCATGTACACAAAGCACCTAGTGTGAGTTTTAAGCTGCCAGGTCCAGGAATTGAACTATGCAGGAGTAGTCCCACAGTTGACTATGTGGGAATCCAGCAATGTAACCATTATGTCATCTGTTGGTCCTGGAAATTGAGGTTTTTTTTTTTTAATTTATTTATTATTATCATAATCTGGTTTATATTACATTGAATCACAATATAAATTTACAGTGTATTACATTTCTTTTTCCAGAAGGAATGTCATGCATATCAGTCAACACAGAGATTAAAATCCCCATCATCATCATCTAATAGCTTTTCATTATTTTTTTCCAGATTATTATTATTATTCCAATTATTTTTTAAAACATTCAATCACTATTTATCATTTTGCTTGTAAAAAGACTTTACCCAACATGAAATACTTCTCAGACCTGTCCAGTTGAGAGTACTATAAACGTCATCATCAACAGGTAATAAACCATATCTGTGTCCCACTAATGTCATGCTGCTCAATTTGTTCTCCTGCCATCCTTCTCCATACTCTTCTCGTCTCCCACCCTCTTTCACACTGTCTTATCAGCTCTATTTTCACTGCTTTTATACCCTCCAATATTTCCATCTCTAGGATAAAGGGCAGATAGATAGACAGTATATATTAAGTGGATACATACAATATCTTTCTTTCATATCCTGGCTTGCTTTACTCAGCAATAGATCCTCCATATCTTTTTTTAATTTTTTTTTGGGGGGGACGCTCGCTAGACAGACAGAGAGAGACATAGAAACAGAAAGCGAGAAATCACCCCCCAGAGGGGATGGTCAC
>NW_006159584.1:3819121-3828719 GCF_000334495.1 Tupaia belangeri chinensis | reverse complement strand
CAAAGCTGTAGGTTTTTTCATGAATGGCTTTTATTGTGTTGAGTAATGACCCTTCTATATCACTCTTTCTGAGGGTCTTAATTATGAAAGGATGTTATATTTTATCAAATGCTTTCTCTGCATCAATTGAAATGATCATATGGTTTTTATCTTTATTTCTGATAATATGGTGTATTACATTTATGGTTTGGCATATGTTGAACCACCCTTGCATCCCTGGGATAAAGCATACCTGGTTGTGATGAATAATCTTTGTTTTATGTTGTTGGATACAACTTGCGAGTATCTTGTTGAGAATTTTTGCATCTATATTCATAAACGATAATGGTCTGTAGTTTTCTTTTTTTGTCATGTCCTTATCTGTTTTGGGAATGATCATGATGGAGGCTTCATAAAATGAATTTGGAAGATTTCCTTCCTTTTGAATCTTTAGAAATAATTTGAGTAGGATAGGTATTAACTCTTTTTTAATGGTTTTGTAGAATCTGGAAATTGAGTTTTCAATAACAATGACATTCTGAGCAGTAAAGGTGGAGAATTATAGAAAGATTTTTCTGTGGCCATTGAATGAGAATTGATTCACACATAGTATTTAGTCAAAAAATTTAATATCAGGGGACCATCAGTTAGCATAATGGCTATGTACCTGGACTCCCATGTAGTCAACTGCAGTTTGAGTCCCGGACCCGGTGACTTAAACTCACGCCAGGCACGTGTGCGTGCATGCTCAAGATCCCGAGAGGAGAATGGAGGAGAAGGGATTCCGGCGTGGCCATCCGCCCTGGGGGGTGATTTGTCACTTTCTATCTCTCTGTCTCTGTCTGTCTGACGAGTGCACATGCCCTATAGCAAAAACCTCTCCACAAAAAAAAAAAAAAATGTAATTTAATATCAGATATCAGAGTAGACACAACTCAAAAGCACCTATATCTTCAATGGGCCATTAAATATAATATCCAATAATGCTCATGTTTAACTGTCATTAGAAATGCTTTTAGTTATATAGTTCAATAAATTGTTTACTTTCTTTCCTATCTCTAGCATCAGCCTCTTTAATTCTAGAATCTTTATAACAATATCCTTTTAACAGGAGAATGAACCCACAGTTTAGTGAAAAATACCTTGGTGTTTTCTTTTTTGAGAGATTTTTGCTAAAGGGTACATGTGCTCACCAGAGAGACAGAAAACAAGAAATCACCCCTCAGGGATGATGGTCATACTGTAATTCCTTCTCCATTCTCCTCTTGGGATCTTGGGCATGCACTCACACTTACCCAGCGTGAGTTTTAAATAACCAGGGACTTGAAACAGGGTTGACTATGTGGGAATCCAGCAGCATAACTGTTATGCAATCTGCTGGCCCTGAGAAATATCTTTCTACATGAGTTTCAAAATCACATTTCTTTTTCAAAATCCATTTCTGACATTTATAGAGCACTTTCACTACACAGGTAAAAATATCTAGCCAACTCTAAAGAAAACAATAGCTAATTGGGATGAATGTCATAGAAAAGTTGCTGTGATTGTAAAGTATTTGCCATGATGAAAAATTGTGGTGATGCACAGGAGAAATCAGAGCAGACATTCATACTTTGGGAAGACTTTTTTTTTAAAAAAGTATAAATAAATTATAGACAACTTAAAATTAACTTTGGAAAATTAAAGTGACATAATGCTAACACCAAGTATTATTTGTTTATTTATCTGTACATTTTAATTTAATTTTTTAAATTTAAATCTGATTGCACTAATAATAAAACGTTTCCCATTGTTCTATTTCCACATGTTTTATTCTCCATGTATTTTTTTGGCCCATTCTAAGTACCAAGCACTGCATGAGACTCTGAACTAGAAATGGAACCAATTCTCTAAGTTCTTTTCTAGTGTTCAGAGACCGCTATTCTACTTCTCCAAATTTTAGATTTTTACATTACCTCTAATTATTCTACATGCTTGATAAAGACTAATTGTTCCTTGATGATTTTAAAAAAACAGGCTAATTCTTCTTACGTATCATGTCACAATCTCCCTAAAGACCTTCCACTGGGATCAGAGGATGTCTTAATGGTTATATCACTGGACTTCCATGTAGTTGACCACAGTTCAAGTACCGAACCCGGCAGCTTAAAATCATGCTGGGTGTGTGTGCATATGTGCCCAAGATCCCAAGAGGAGAAAGGAGAAGAAGGGATTGTGGGGTGATATCTGATTTTCTGTCTCTCTGTCTTTTCTATGTGCACACACACCAGGATTTAGGGCACTAGGCACACACACATTTCTCAAGCTGCTGTGGCCAGGATTTGAACCATATAGTTGGCCATGTATGATCCTGCTCCCTTAACCACCAGACCATAAGGCTGGTCCCTTTCATTTGCATTTTAAAAATAATGGAAGTACTGCTCTTGTGCACTGTTTCACAGATTGCACATATATCTCTATGTTCCTTTATTTATCTTATTATCTCCCATTTCTTCTGTTTCTATTGCTTCTTGTGTTTCAAATGTTGATTTCCGTACTATAGCATATATCGCAGTGGCCTAGAATTCCTGATATTTTAGGTTTTGAAATGGATATTCCACACATTTAATCATAGAACTAAGTTTGGGGGTAATTGCTATAGCTGTAGGGACACTACCTATATCTATTTATTTTACAAATGGAAAACTTAAAGTCTAGAGAGAGGGTCATGCGTTCTCATGGAACTCAGGTCCCAAGGCTTCATTTTTATACTACTTGCCAGTGTTTTACACTAGATGTACAATTTTAGTACATTTTTGGTGGTAGAAATCATACAGAATGGCTACATCCATGGAGCCATTGATATGCATCAGCTCCGATACTGCTACTAATTCTAATTCTTGCAAATGTATTGCAAGATTGAAATTATTATACTTACTTAATGTCAGAAACTGAGAATCAAAGGTAAGAAATGTCCTTCTGGAATATTCTACTCTAAATTCAGAATATGTTTGATTTAATAACTTCATCTTTTTCACAATAATTTTCTGCCTCTCTGAAGACCTTTAAAAAATTAGAGCCCATGGAACAAGAAGATGGTGTAATGGTTATGTTGCTGAACTCCCATGTACTCAACTGTGGTTCGAGTCCCGGATCAGGTGGCTTAAACTCACACCAGTTGCATGTGCATGCATGCCCAAAATCCTGAGAGGAGAAAGGAGAAGGGATTGTGGCATGACCATCCCTCCAGGGGGGTGATTTCTCACTTTCTGTCTCTCTGTCTCTGTGTCTCTGGCAAGCACAAGCACCCTATAACAGAAATATCTTTCAAAAAAAATTAGAGCCTGTCATTAAATCAGATGTCAAGTAATTTTGATTATGTAAATTATTTGTTTTCTAAGGCAACATTCATGCTTATCTTATACACAACATATTCTGTCAAAGATATCCTGGCTTTCAGCTGCTATGTTTCCAAAGAGCTAGAGAATAAGAACAATACATCTAAAGAGTACATGGTACAATGCACTGGGTTCATCATGCCCAATGAAGCATTATGCTTTGCTAGCATATAATGGTATCTTCAAAACTATACTTATAATACAACAAACTTTAGGAAGATTTTCTTTCAACAAGTAGTGTTATAAACCTAATTCATGTTGCCATATCTATATTTTATGACTGTTAAGAAATTCTGAGAAAGGTAAAGATATGTAATGCATAGCATTATGTCACCTCCAATTAATTGACCAGTTATCATTTATCTTGAAGAACCTAACTCAGAAGCCCTATTTTGTATGCTAGCTCATTATTCAACTTAAAAATGTAATATCCTCTAATATAAAAGCCTCTTTTTTAAAACCCATGTGTGTCTATCATTAATAAAAAGCATAGATCTCATATATTTGTGGAATTATTAAGCCCCAGATGATGGTGATTTGAATGAAATAGCTGCCTATTGTGTCTCTCTGCTGAACTGTACAGTATCGGCGATGATAACAAAACTTCACGAGTCTGACTGCAATAATTGATCCCAGTACTGCTTGTTATTATTAATGATGACACTTGCTATTTTACTAGAATTAAGTTTTTAGGCTGCTCTGAGGCTGCTTGAGTCTTTAATGATCTTGTCATCACAGCTAAAAAAGTTAGAAACAATGTAAATTCACCCAAATACACTGGATGCAGAACTTATGAGCAAGGATTGGGGGCTGTTGGTTTTGTTCTTATGCATTAGTACTTTGTCACAGCCTGTTGTTTGATGGACTATTGAGAGACAGGATGAGGTTTTGCTACTGTAACAGGCAAGATTTACCTTGCTTCCCTCAGATGCTCCTGTAGGCTAAGACCTTTCTGGGTTTAAAGATAGTGGATAGGAATGCATAGAAAAATATGTATGTACTCTAAAACTTGCTATAATTCTGGACAATGTGCTAGGGTATTGAAACATAATTCTGTTGATAAATATCTATTTAAATGTCCTTAAAAATCTTCCACAATTCTGACTGCTTGAAGAAGTCAAAGTGGCTAAGTCGGAATGGAAAACATCTCGCATCTGGAATACAACCTTACTGCTCCAGGACACCTATTACAAATGTAAATTGGTGATGATGAAACTGTCCATGTTCATATCATATTAGAAGGTGTAATAAAATAAAACATGTGACTCTACCTTCTGTTTTAAAATGAACTGTGAGACTTTGGTGTCAAAGTCTTCCACATCAGTAAAACTGATGTGGGTGGGAACCTCTCACTTCCAACGCAGTAAGAGAATAAAAAAAGGTTTTTTTTCCTAACTCATTATCTGGAAAATCTGAATTTGAATGGATACACACTTCTTTATAATCTTTGTCTTCCTGGTATGTGTTATTTGCTATCAAATTTCCAGCAATTTGTTAAGACAGCTATAGGAAATGAACACAATTTTGAAAAGAACCACCTAGGCCTCTTTGTTAAGAAAGTCTAGAAGAAGTAAAAACTCTGTCTGCCACTTCAGACAGAGTTGTAGGTAAAGAAAACATATCAATGCTACTGTGTTTATCACTTACTATGTTTTGTCGATATTCATAGGTCATTTTTACAAACACCAATAATAAAACCTAGCAAATTAAGCCTGCTCCATGGCGCAGTAAGTGATTGCCGAAGACAAGTCTCTGAAAAATGAAAGGCTTTTTTTCTAACTCATTATCTGGAAAATCTGAATCTGAATGGATACACACTTCTTTATTATTCTACTCTAAATTCAGAATATGTTTGATTTAATAACTTCATCTTTTTCACAATAATTTTCTGCCTCTCTGAAGACCTTTAAAAAATTAGAGCCCATGGAACAAGAAGATGGTGTAATGGTTATGTTGCTGAACTCCCATGTACTCAACTGTGGTTCGAGTCCCGGATCAGGTGGCTTAAACTCACACCAGTTGCATGTGCATGCATGCCCAAAATCCTGAGAGGAGAATGAAGGAGAAGGGATTGTGGCATGACCATCCCTCCAGGGGGGTGATTTCTCACTTTCTGTCTCTCTGTCTCTGTGTCTCTGGCAAGCACAAGCACCCTATAACAGAAATATCTTTCAAAAAAAATTAGAGCCTGTCATTAAATCAGATGTCAAGTAATTTTGATTATGTAAATTATTTGTTTTCTAAGGCAACATTCATGCTTATCTTATACACAACATATTCTGTCAAAGATATCCTGGCTTTCAGCTGCTATGTTTCCAAAGAGCTAGAGAATAAGAACAATACATCTAAAGAGTACATGGTACAATGCACTGGGTTCATCATGCCCAATGAAGCATTATGCTTTGCTAGCATATAATGGTATCTTCAAAACTATACTTATAATACAACAAACTTTAGGAAGATTTTCTTTCAACAAGTAGTGTTATAAACCTAATTCATGTTGCCATATCTATATTTTATGACTGTTAAGAAATTCTGAGAAAGGTAAAGATATGTAATGCATAGCATTATGTCACCTCCAATTAATTGACCAGTTATCATTTATCTTGAAGAACCTAACTCAGAAGCCCTATTTTGTATGCTAGCTCATTATTCAACTTAAAAATGTAATATCCTCTAATATAAAAGCCTCTTTTTTAAAACCCATGTGTGTCTATCATTAATAAAAAGCATAGATCTCATATATTTGTGGAATTATTAAGCCCCAGATGATGGTGATTTGAATGAAATAGCTGCCTATTGTGTCTCTCTGCTGAACTGTACAGTATCGGCGATGATAACAAAACTTCACGAGTCTGACTGCAATAATTGATCCCAGTACTGCTTGTTATTATTAATGATGACACTTGCTATTTTACTAGAATTAAGTTTTTAGGCTGCTCTGAGGCTGCTTGAGTCTTTAATGATCTTGTCATCACAGCTAAAAAAGTTAGAAACAATGTAAATTCACCCAAATACACTGGATGCAGAACTTATGAGCAAGGATTGGGGGCTGTTGGTTTTGTTCTTATGCATTAGTACTTTGTCACAGCCTGTTGTTTGATGGACTATTGAGAGACAGGATGAGGTTTTGCTACTGTAACAGGCAAGATTTACCTTGCTTCCCTCAGATGCTCCTGTAGGCTAAGACCTTTCTGGGTTTAAAGATAGTGGATAGGAATGCATAGAAAAATATGTATGTACTCTAAAACTTGCTATAATTCTGGACAATGTGCTAGGGTATTGAAACATAATTCTGTTGATAAATATCTATTTAAATGTCCTTAAAAATCTTCCACAATTCTGACTGCTTGAAGAAGTCAAAGTGGCTAAGTCGGAATGGAAAACATCTCGCATCTGGAATACAACCTTACTGCTCCAGGACACCTATTACAAATGTAAATTGGTGATGATGAAACTGTCCATGTTCATATCATATTAGAAGGTGTAATAAAATAAAACATGTGACTCTACCTTCTGTTTTAAAATGAACTGTGAGACTTTGGTGTCAAAGTCTTCCACATCAGTAAAACTGATGTGGGTGGGAACCTCTCACTTCCAACGCAGTAAGAGAATAAAAAAAGGTTTTTTTTCCTAACTCATTATCTGGAAAATCTGAATTTGAATGGATACACACTTCTTTATAATCTTTGTCTTCCTGGTATGTGTTATTTGCTATCAAATTTCCAGCAATTTGTTAAGACAGCTATAGGAAATGAACACAATTTTGAAAAGAACCACCTAGGCCTCTTTGTTAAGAAAGTCTAGAAGAAGTAAAAACTCTGTCTGCCACTTCAGACAGAGTTGTAGGTAAAGAAAACATATCAATGCTACTGTGTTTATCACTTACTATGTTTTGTCGATATTCATAGGTCATTTTTACAAACACCAATAATAAAACCTAGCAAATTAAGCCTGCTCCATGGCGCAGTAAGTGATTGCCGAAGACAAGTCTCTGAAAAATGAAAGGCTTTTTTTCTAACTCATTATCTGGAAAATCTGAATCTGAATGGATACACACTTCTTTATAATCTTCATTTGTCTTACCTGGTATGTCTACTCAGATGCATCACTACAGAAATGTCTTTGTTTGATTTGCGGTTGCTGTCCTAGACCTTCTTGGATGTCCCAGATGTGACGTATAGATCCTTGAAAAACGTCAGGTAACAGCTGTGTCCAGTATAATGTCTGGTCCTGATGAGTCCTGGAAAGGAAGACAAGGCAATATAGTGTTGGGAGGGGTAAAGGGTCTGATTGTAGAACAGCGTGTGGGTTACCTTGTCTGTTGATGTAACATTTGAGCAGAAACTGAATGAAGTGAGGGAGAAAATCCTGCCAGGCAGAGAAAACAGTAAGGTAATAGCAAATGAGGTAAAAGGGAGTTTGACAAAGAAAAAGGTAATGGAACCACTAAGGAGAAAAGCTTATGAGGCTGACTAAAAACGATGTTCCCACTTAATATATACCGAGTGTACGCATTCCATAACTGAAACGGATTGAATAAAGAATACAGAAACACAATAAATGAATGTGAATACCAGATACAGTGTGTGTTAAAGAGTAGAGTCTGAAGAAGGACATTTAGAAGAAAAATAGAGAGGCAAGGCATTAATGAGACAAAGAAATGTTTTATTATCTGTTGATAATTTTATAGTTTTACCAACTGGACTAGGGAGAAATGTTCACATGTTGAAATATTCCATTTGTAAGCTAAATAATGTGATTGAATGTATAAAAGAAAATGAAATAAAAAAATAATTAAAAGAAAGAAAAAAAGAAAGAAAGAAAGAAAGAAACTAGACTAAGGGACCTGCTGCACTTTGATTTGGGCCCAGTGAAACTGATGTGGGTGAGAACTTCTCACTTCCAATGCAGTAAGAGAATAAATATGTGTTATTTGCAATCAAATTTCCAGCAATTTGTTAAGACAGCTATAGGAAACTAACACAATTTTGAAAAGAACCACCTAGGCCTCTTTGTTAAGAAAGTCTAGAAGAGGTAAGAACAGAAGCATAGAGACCATTTAGCAATGTTTTGCTGTAACACAGGAGAAATAAAAAGAGTGTTCGCAATATATATGTATACACAAGTTTTGATAGATTTATTCTTACATTCTGTTTTTTTGTTGTTGTTGGTTTGGTTTGGTTTGGTTTGGTGTATTTGTTTGCTTTTTTCGTTTAAGTTTTTGTCTTAGGGCACCTGTGCTCACCAAGGAGAGAGAGAGAGAGAGAGAGAGACCAAGACAGGGAAGGGGGAGTGAGAAATCACACCCCAAGGGTTTTGGCCACACCACAATCCCTTCTTCTCCATTCTCCCTTTGGAATCTTGGGCATGCACACACGTGTCTAATGTGAATTTCAAGCCACTGGGTCCAAGACTTGAACAGTGGTCCACTATGTGAAAGCCCAGCAATGTAATTGCTATGCCATCTGCTGGCCCTTGTATTCTTTTTTAAAAAAAATAATTTTCAAGTTTTTTAAATTTTGTCATTTTATTTGTTTTGTTTCTTGTTTTTCTTTTTGTTGTAGGATGCCTGTGCTTGCTGGAGACAAGAGACAGGGAGAAGGAGGGAAAGTAAGAAGTCAACCCCCCCACACACACAGTGGAATGGCCACACCACAGTCCCTTCTCCTTCATTCTCCTCTCAGGATTTTGGGCATGCACAAAACACATGACTGGTATGACTTTCAAGCCACCAGTTCTAGACTGAAACCACGGAGATACTATGTGGGATCTAGTGCCTTAAACTCGATGCTATCTGCTGGCCCACATTTTCTGACTTCTTTTCTTTTTTTTTTTTTTTTTTGGAGAGGTTTTTGCTATAGGGCGTGTGCACTCACCAGACAGACAGAGAGAGACAGAGAGACAGAAAGCGAGAAATCACTCCCCAGAGGGGATGGCCATGCCGCAATCCCTTCTCCTCCATTCTTGTCTCAGGATCTTGGGCATGAGTTGTTTTTTGTTTTTTTTTTTCTTTCATTTATTTATATTTACATTTTTCCACAAACATTTACTTTACATAGCAAAAAATTTTAGCTCATACTCCATAATTCTTGACAGTTTACAAACAACTTTCAAAATTTCAAAATACTGAATTTTAAAGATAATGTTCAAAATATGTCTTATAATTTTGTATAATTTTATGACTATAACAACAGAAGCAGTATGGTTTCAAATATATATATATATGTGTGTGTATATAT
>NW_006159584.1:3764670-3819109 GCF_000334495.1 Tupaia belangeri chinensis | reverse complement strand
TATATATATATATTTTAGAGTGCAGTTTTAAGCCACCGGGTCCAGGACGCCAACCGCGGTCGACTACATGGGAGTCCAGCAACATAGCCATTACGCTAACTGCTGGTCTCCTGACTTGTTGATGTAAAATAGTGGAATGTATTTTTTATGTTGACTTGCCATTCTGTAATACTGTTGATTTACCTTATTGTCTATAAATTTTTATATGCATTTTACATTATTTTCCAGCTGCTCTGGAACTTTCTTGACAATGTTGAAAAGAAATGAAGCAATTGGACATCCCTGTCTTGTGATTTAAGGAGAAAATACTTAACATGTCATTATTAAGAATGATTTTAGAGCCCAGTTGCAATGGCATCATGCAAAGACGTTGTGCTTCACAGGTTGAGACCACAAGGGAGACCAGGGTTTGATTTCTGGTCCCACTTAGTGGCAGGACACAATAGCATGTGCCTGTAATCCCAGTGACTCTCAAGCACCTGAAGCAGGAGAATCGAGACCAGTCTGGACAACACAAGGAAACCTATCTAAAAAGGAGCTAAGGAGCTCGGCATGGTGACATGTGCTGTTATCTCAGCTGGGAGACTGAAGCAAAGGTTCATGATGAGATCTTTCTTAAAACAAACAAACAAAAAATGGAAGCAAGAAAGAGGAAGAAGAAAGAATGACTTTTGCATACATTTTATCATAAAGGTACTTTTTTTAGAATAAGAAAGTTGTCTTCAATTGCTAGTTTGTTAAGAATTTTCATCATGCAGAATGGTGAATTTTATCACATCAATCTATTGAGATGATCCTATGGTTTCTCTCCTTTATTCCATTAATGAAACAAATTCTATGAAGTAATTTTCAAATGTTGGTCCAATCTTATACTCCTAAAATAAATTCCAGAATCCTTATATATTTTCTCTGTATGTATACTGTGACCTGATTAGCATAGGCTTAATTTAGATGTTTATTTGCATCTATGTTCAAGGAGAGGTACTGGCTTCTAATTTTCCTCTCTTGTAATGTTCTTGTCAAGTTATACTATCAAAGTAATTTGTTTTCATAAAATGAGTCGAGATGCATTCCCTTTCTCTCTAGTCTCTGTTTCATTGTGTATTATTTCTTCCTTAAAGGATTGACAGTTTTCATCAGTAAAGTCATCTTGAATGTGGCATTTTGTTTTGCACTGTTTGGTTTTCCTTCATCATAATTTATCTTAAAAACAGTTTACAAAACTAACCTTTAAGTCACTCTATCATCATATAGGCTACAGGTATTCATTGCAATGTTGAGAACACAATTCTTGGTTGCATGCTTTTAATGAGAATTAAAATCCATATTAATTACATTTCAAACAGTTTCCATAGGAACACAGACAGTTGTAACGCCCATGTCCTGTGTCTCACATAGCTGCCTATGCACTAACCTTACTCATAAACACATTTCAAAACAATCAAGAATTAATATAAATGGTCTCTGGACATGCTTCAAACTCATATTAAATTTGAATAAAAAACAACAAAAATTGACATCCATAAAACACTCTTAGAAGCCCTGATATCCTTTCACACTACTTAAGACAAAATCTTTAATTTGTCACCGTGATCAAAGCAACACATACTAGGGACCTTGTCTCTGGAACCCACTGGCTCTGTTGATTCATATCAGCTTTGTTCTGTTTGGTTTTTTATTATGCATATACATATATAATATTTTATAATATTTGCATTTTTGAACTGTCAATCTAGTAGGGTCCTGATACTTAAAATATATGTGTTATAAAATATGTATAACTGTGTCATGATTCTTTTAATCCAGTTTTACCATTTTTCTTTGATATAAAAGATTTTAGAAAATAATAGCTTGTCTCTACAAATGCATGGTGTTTCATAAGGGAAAACCTTCAGGAACATTGCCAAAATTGGAATGACGTAAGTTTAAAGAAAAAGAAAAAGCAGAACTCAAAAGATATTTTGCACATTTCCATGTCTATGCTTTTATAACAAAAAGACAAAATTGTGACAAAACTCAGACCAAAAAAATGGCTTTTACTCCTTCTTGCCTGGAGCAATCAGTTTGAAAGTTGAGCTTTGAAGCAGATACTTTATAAAGTATTTATATTGAAAATAAAGAAAAAATATGTATTGTACAGTTTCTTTCTAATTGTAGTATACTTCTTACATAAAAATGTCATACTACATAAGATACACTTAAAAGTAAGATGAACTCTACATAAATTTGAGTTGAAGGCAGTGATTTTCCCATCTAATTTTAATATATAACAAATATATATAACAAATAGGTTGGCAATAAAATTTTCAAAATTGACTTCTAAAGGAATGATTTACTTTGAGTTGTGTTAATAATAAAATGGCCTTTCCTTGCCTCCAGTAAACCCAGAGGCATATAGCATGCAGCAATTTTTGAATATCCCTTAACGGCAAGAATGACATATCATTGGTGCTCATCTGTCAAGCACACAGTAAATCTAGAAATGATGCTTTAAGGCAAAGAGATATATCAGAAAGAACTGGAAAGCTGAAAAAGGATTCCAGGTCTGGGTCAGACACTCATTACTTGGATATATACATTTCTGAATCACTCGGCCTCCCCTGATTGCTTGCTTTGTTAAATATCAGGTTCGGATTGGATCATTACTATCATCTCTTCTAGTAAGAACATGTTAACAAATGATTTATGAAGCTGAAACATATACAAAATGAAACTTCCACTTTTTTCCTGGTTAAACTTAATATTGTATGCATATTCTGCTTAATGTAGGTCACTTTCAGGTAAAATACTTTAAGGCTTAAAAGCAGCTCCTGAAGGCGATTTCCCCCATCTTTTTCCTCAGGTGGCTTCTGTGTTCTCATAAACTTAGCGGCATTGTCTGATCACCTGTTGGCGTCTATCAATGGAATCATCTACTGGGGTGGGTACATCCTCCAGTCTAGTTCTTGCCATTGCCATCCTCCTCAGGAATATTCTCTGAAACTGGGTCTTCGTTCGTGTAACCCCCTCTTATCACAACTCTGCAATAAGTTCAGGTCAGCTGGCTTTTGCCTTTTCTAATGTATGCAAACATCTTGCGAGCGTCAGAAAATTTAGCTGTTCCCTCATGGCATTCTGGAAACAGGATAAGCCTTATTGACTGCCTCAGTTCATCTCATCTTAGATAAAATTTTCTTCCATATGTCTCCATATAATTCTGAGTAGCTGCCTGGAAAGCTTGGCGAGTCTCTACGAATAGGTCACTTTCTCTAACCTACATGGAAGTCTTATAGGATCGCCTCACAAGAATGGATGCGATCTGAGGGGAGAACTGGCTGCAGTTTTCTTTCCCAGATTCACCTTAGGGCTCTAACTTATCCCTTTGCTTCCTTTTGTATTCTTTTATTATTTTCACTCTTCCCTGGTTTGTTGGATTTTTATTTTTTTCCAGGTATTTGTGGTTGAAAAGAAGAAGGTCAAAGGATCAAATCTGATAGTTTTCTTTATCTAACTTAGAGAAAACTGTAGCTCATGATGTTCAGCTTTGAAATACTTTTTGTCCTCACATCTACTGTCATATACTAAAACCTATTACCATTTCGATTATTTTTGCCTCTCTCTCCTGAGGGCACTGAAGGTGGCTGGCTGAGTTTTGCTTCTTCAGCCTGAGGATGGCCAAACACACAGAGAATGCTCATGTAAAAATGCACCCAGTAATACTTAAAATTATTTTTCTTCATGTAACTTGCAAAGATTTTTCTTTGCCTGAGTTTTTTAAAGATACTTTTAGCTAGTGAACAGTATGTAGTCTGATATGGTACATAAAGTTGATGGAAGTGCTATATATATATATATATATAGAATACAAATGATGGGAAATTTTGAGATGACTTAGCTCTCTCTAAAGAATATTAGATTAGATTTTCATTTATGTGCCTCTGAAAGTATACAAAGAGAGATTGAAATTATTTTACATTCAACTTCTCCTGAAATAGCCTAGTTCACAGATCTGTTGCTTCAAGAAAATATAATAATGATTAAGGCCTAAAATTTTGCCATTGAGTAAACAATGTCAAGAGTAACTCACAATAGCCTTTAAAGCAAAACTGGTTATCAATGAGTTTGTGCATAAGTCTACGAATATGGACGTTACTGAAAGCCTATACCCAGAGCGGCATCAGAGATGGAAAATATTGCAATCACTGGGGAGTCTTATCCAAAGAAAAACAATGTTGCTGTCAAATTACAGAGCAGGCTATAAATTATTCATAGACCATCAAACATAGCTAGTCTCTGACATCGTACAATAACTACTAGAAAGGTCTTAATAGAGAAGAAACCCCTATTCTGCTTTGCAATTGAATATTTGTTGCATATTTCATTGTATCAGTTCACTGTTAGTATGAGAAGATGGTTATTCTCAAAGGAAATCATCTCCACCCAAGATTGGGAATTAGAAATAACTGGAAAAACAATATAAAAAATACATTTATCATAAGAGAAACTGAAAAAGATTCTGGTTTTTCACAAATAACTCTTGAATTTTTTGTTATATACTAACAAGACAGGCTGCAGGTCCAGCCTGGCGATGGAACCCAAGTTCACCTGTCCAAAACTCAAAAAGCCAATAGTGGCAAAAAAAGCAGTGGAAAGGAAAGGTAGCTTTATTCAGGAAACCTGTGTCTTGAGATGGTGAACTAGTCCCAGGTCACTAGTTTCTTGAAAAAAACTTCATTTCTATCTACCAACATCTATCTCTCGAACACTGGTGTAGGAGTATCAGGCAGCCGAATTTAAGTTTGATCATAAGGCCAGGGGTTAGACCCCAAGCAGGTACCATTACAGTCTGATATTAGAAAGTCCAGTAACACTTCCCTAATATTTTCAGAGGCAGTTCTTTGTACATGGCATTATCATCAAGGGACATAATTGATGAGTTATAATATAGCTAATGAGTCAGATAATCTAATTTTGTTATCATTTGAAATGAAAAAAAATGAATAAAGTATTTTCATAAATAGGAACTATACTTTTTTTTTTTTTGAGAAGTTTTTGCTATAGGGTACGTGTGCTCGCCAGAAAGACAGAGAGACAGAAAGCGAGAAATCACCCCTTCCAGGGGGGATGGCCACACCGCAGTCCCTTCTCCTCCATTCTCCTCTCAGGATCCTGAGCATGCACGCACATACACCCAGCATGAGTTTAAGTCAATGGGTTCAAAACCCGAACCGCGGTGGACTACACGGGAGTCCAGTGACATAGCCATTATGCCAACTGCTGGTCCCAGGAACTATATACTTTTAAAATATTTTTCAAATAACAATTTGAAGACTGTCATTTAACTTTTTATTGAGGTGTTTTTTCAGATGATAATTTTTCATTTCTGAAACAATAAAAAAGAAAGTAATTTGCATTTGTTCCTCAATATTTTAAATAAAACAAGTGGTTTAATTGAAAGAAAATAGACTCCAGACACTCTTTTGTGTGGATGTGGTAGTATAGCTAATGTGTTTTACTGCAGGTCTACAAATTCAGTTCAATTATACATCACTGCTAGTGTTTTTGCCATTTCTTTCTTTCTGCCTTTTTAAGTACAAACATGCTTTATGAGTTTTATTTAAATTTTAAAAATAGATACAAACATGAATTCTAATTTAAATCAGATAAAACTAAATAATTAATCAATCACATCAGTCACATTTCAAAGGTTCAGTAACTACATGAGACTATCAGCTATTATAATGGACAGTACAGACATGTTGTAGAATAGTTTATTATTTTTTATAAGGAAAAAAATCTCTGTAGTTTTCCCTTCATAGATCCTATACTTGGTTAGATTTATGCAAATATTTATTCTTTTGGTGCTAATGAATACAGTATTATGTTTTTAATTTCAAATTTCAGCTATTTACTGCTGATGAGAAGGCAACTGACATTTTATGCTAACTTTGTATCCTGCAAACCTGTTATCATTTCTCATTCCAGAAGTTTTGTTGTTGTTTTGATTTGTTGGGATCTCTATATAGATAGTCATGTTATCTGTGAATAAAGACAAATTTTCTTTCTTCCTAATCTATATACCATTTAAGACATTTTTAATTTTTAAAATTTTTCTTTTTAAAATTTATTTGAATATATATTGAATGTATGTTCAATCACCACAGCTTGTAAAATAAATTTTTCCAACATGAATACACATTTAATATACATTTAACAGAGCAGTTCAGTTAAATGTATATTCTTTTACGGTCTTATACTGCATTAGCAATGACTTGTAGTTCATAGTTCAACAGAAATTGTAATAAGTAATGACTTCAAAGAGGTTCACAGTCAGATTTCATATTTAGTTATTTATGAGAAAAACACTGTTATCTACATTTGTAAACCCTAAAATTCTAGATACGCCTTATCATTGACAAGTTTTTTAAATGGAATCATTTGTTTCTTTTCACAATTAAATTTTTAATAGTTTATAAAATGATGTGTTAAAATCAATGTATTTTTGTGTTAAATAAATAAAATAACAGCAAAAAAATCTATTCCAAGACTAAGTCTGCTTTATAGGTAAAGAGTAGCAGAAATCAGTATTTTCTTTGTTTGAATAACATGTTAAATGGTCCAAGGATGGGTCCGGAACCACTGTTTTAATGAATATATCAACTTTCTTTCAACTCCCATTGCTATCTATGGCTGTCTCTAGATACTATTATCCCCACACTTTCTCCTTTATTAATTTAAACCATACTCATTACTAAAATCCCAATTACTGGAAGAAACTTTCTTTTCAATTTATTATTAGTCACTTTGATTCTATGCAGCTTGTGATAATGCTACAACTTCTACCACACACTATAGATGAATGTGGAATACATAGTAGTTGTTCAATGTCTACTTGACATATTTTCTCAACAAGGAAAGTGAAAATCTCTAATTACTTCTCTCCCAATCTACAAATAATTTCTTTCTTTGCCTGTGACATATCTTCTACCTACCAGAACATAATCACCAGCATGGAGGGAAAATTATATTTTATCAAAGTATATAAATTTTTTTTACTTAGTGTAATAGTAACTAATAGACATGCAAGAAACTGTGTTTATGGTAATGAGATTAAAGTTTAAAGTAAAAGATTGAGAAGTTTTATCATACACATGCACACCCACAAACACACATGTATATATTTGCTAGTGGATATGGGCATATATATTATTTTATTTGAAAGAGAATAAAGAGGAGCTATATAGGATTTGAAATCAGAAAAAGCTACTGACTTGTTTTTAAGCTTCATATTAGAACATTAGGAAAGTCATGATGTATTTTTGAGTAGAAAAATGCACAAAAAACTCAGTTTTTACAATAAAACAGCTGTAAGTATTTTTAACTCAATGCTTTCTGCAAGCTTTAAAATGAGATTATATATGTTAAAGTGTTGTCTGAAATGTACAAAGCAGTAGATGTTTAATAATAGAGTCTTTCATCTCTTCTTACTTGCTTAAAGTATAGAATTCTTTATTTCAAATTAAGATTCTCAATTATTTATCTTGTTAGTATATTATCTTTACTTTTTTTCCCCTCCTATTCCCCATTATTTCCTAAGTCTTCATAATCTCATACATTCTTAGAATATTACTAGAGATGAAGAGGTTGAACTTCAGATCAATTAATACTCTTGCTGCAGCTGCTGTAAAGTTTGGTGAGGTAACTTAGGGAAAATTAGTGTCTTGAATAAGCTTCCTATAGTATCTGTTGATTGGATAATTTAGCTAGTTTTCTATGCCTTCAAAGAACATTTTATGCATCTCCATTCCAGAATATTTTAATGCATTTCAGGTGTATACTGGTCCTCAAATGCAGCTTCAGAAAGACAGAGATCATGTCACAATTTTTTTTTTTTTTGTATTCAGATAGCAAAAAACCTGAAGCACAGAAAATGCTTAATAAATATTTTTCAATATATAGATGAGTGTAGCTATGGATGGTTGACTTCATTGATGAAATCATTATTCTTAATGATATAATTTTTATAATGGATAAAAATTGTCTAGATGCCACCACTTGAAAATTATTAGTGAAATAGGCCTATATTATAGAATCTCCCAGAAGAAAGATCCTGTAAAAACTTTTTGTGAGACTGCTAAAAAAAAAAAAAAAATTGGTTTAAAGAACATTTTGTAAATTTCACACCCCATTTACTGATTTTATGATTTATAAAAGATTTGTATGAGCATTTTAACTTGAATCTTTTTAGGGCTGGTCTCATATGGTTAAGCACTATGCATTGGGAACAATATCCCACATAGTCAAGACTCGAATTACATGGTTCAAATCCCAGCCCTGGTGGCTTGAATAACATGCTGGGTAAGTACATTTGTGTCCAAATTTCTGACAGGAAAGAGAAATGAAGGGAAAAAAAAAAAAAAAAAGAAAAAGAAAAACTGAGGCATGACCACATCCAATTGGAAAAGTGTGTTTTATCATCCTCTCTCTTTAAAGAACACATATGCCCTCTGCCAATAAATAGTAAGCTACTTATTTACTAAAATGTTTAAGAAATTTTTTTAAAAACTCAAATGTAAGTTGAATCCTTTTTAGTCATTGAATTGGATAGCATATATATTAGATTACTATTTTCAGATGAGGAAACAATCTCAAAGGCAATAAATATAACTTGCATACATTCATATACTTAGAGAATTAGAGTTCTGTTCTTTCTATCTAGACTATTTGATTTTAACTTTGAGTCTGCTCCCTTTCCTTTAAACCAGTAATCCAGCAGTAAACTCTTAGAGAAGATATATAACTTGGACTAGCCCTATAGCACGGTGGTTAAGCCTGGCACAAAGGGGCAGATCCCACATGGCCAACTATGGTTCAAATCCCAGCCTGGTGATTTGAAGAGCATGGTGAGCACGTGTGCAGATGCATCCCAAATCCTGAAGCGATGGAGAAATGGAGGTGAAAGGATTGCAGTATAATCATGTCCCTTAGGGGTGCTTTCTATCTCTCTGGTGAGAACACACACCCTACAGCAATACAGATAAATTATAATAAAATCACCCATACCCTAATCACTTAGAACACCTCAGCTGGGTGGTTTAGGTACTGAGAAATTTAAGTTCAAGAATATATTCCTTACTGATTTTTTAGTGAAATGGAATGTTTTAAGCAATTTTTAAAAATACCTAAACCATGTCATTTTTAATGTTGTACTTTCCAGTCTTGTCATATTTATTCTATATTCACCCTCTGAGCATTTAGTTGGTAGTCAGTAACTATATATTAAATACCTAATTGGTATCAGTAAAACAATAAAGTGCATGAAAGTATGTAACATTAGCAAATCCTAAGTTAAATGAGGACAAAATAGTGTCAGTGCATGAAAAATATCATTGACAGCCCTGAGTGATTTATGCTGCTATTGCCTTTAGGTGGAATCATTAATGCTTTAACATACCAAGTGAATCCCAGATATAAGGGATGAAAATATCTATGCTAATCAGTATTACTTTTTTTTCTTTTTATTCTCTTTTTTTTTTTCTTGAGACGTTTTTTGTTTTGCTATAGAGCGTGTGTGTTCGCCAGACAGAGACAGAGAGACAAAGCAAGAAATCACCCCCCAGGGCGGATGGCCACGCCGCAATCCCTTCTCCTCTGTTCTCCTCTCGGGATCTTGGGCACGCATGCACATGTGCCCAGAATGAGTTTTAAGGCACCGGGTCCAGGACATGAACCGTGGTTGGCTACATGGGAGTCCAGCGCCATAACCATTATGCTAACTGCTGGTTCTCCTAATCAGTATTTCTGAAAATAGGAAAAAGATATTTCTGAGTCGTCTACCTTTAATGTAGCTAAGTCTCTTGTGAATTAGAAGTAGTGAAAAAGCCTATTTCAGAATAGAATCTTTGAATAAATCATAAACAAATACCAGTGATGAAAACCCAATCTTGCTTATAAAGATAGACCAAGAAAGAAACTATTTACTAAATTCCATTACTTAGAATACAATAATTGCTCCTTTTGTAACTGGCCAACTAAGTCTGGCTGCAGCATCTTGCGATCAATGAAATGAGAAGAGAGGCTGGAGAGGAAAGGAGGTTATTGCTGTAACCGGTTAGAAAGAAACATCAAATACCATCAAACTGTTTGGAAAAGTACAACACATTCTTCTTCTTTTTAGGTAAGAGAAACAAACATGTGCAAATCATTCCTCACAATAAATCAGGGACAATTGCTTCCCCCTGAGTGATTATCCTGATTCCTGTCGTGGTTCAAATAGCCACTCCTGGTTTCTCACCCGACAGTTCCTCAAACAGCTCTCCCCATGACTCAGTACTTGATTTGACTGTACTCCTTGGAGGCCTTTCTTAACAAGTCTTTTTTTTTTTGGAGAGGTTTTTGCTATAGGGCGCGTGCACTCGCGCTCGCCAGCCAGAAAGACAGAGAGACAGAAAGCGAAAAATCTCCCCCCAGGGGGAATGGCCATGCTGCAGTCCCTTCTCCTCCATTCTCCTCTCGGGATCTTGGGCACGCAACGCACACATGCCCGGCGTGTGTTTAAGCCACCGGGTCTGGGACTCGAACCGCAGTTGACTACGTAGGAGTCCAGCGATATAGCCATTACACTAACTGCTGGTCCCTTGGAGACCTTTCTTAACTTCAAAATGACTGCAGTCCTGCTAACCCTCAAGCAGGCCTGTTTCACAGCGAGTACATGCTGTTGACAGTAAGACGATGAATTGGTTACTTTGATAGATCCAGTTCCTGAAAATTTTTACTTAAATATGGTTATTAAGTTCAACAAAATTTGAACTCCAATAGTATGGAACACAATAAATTATCAGGTACGAATAACTGAAATGATAGGGAGAATTTTAAATCAATACCAAAATTGGTAAGGCTTCTGGAATCTTTTCCAACATTAATTAGAAGAGAAATGAGGAAAGTCTCTACAAGAGAGGAATATCATTCCTTTTCCCCCAACATTTTGTTGATCACACAATTTCAAAAGTAATCTAACTACTTTCAATAGCAAGTTAAGCAGGTAATTTCAAGAAGAGCAGTTTTGAACTGGTAATAATATTTCCTGGAAACTTAAAGCCTAGAAACAGGTTAGTATTCTGTTCAAATAGTAGTACATGCACCTATCAACAGCTCAAGACAGGACAAAAATCCTTTAAAACCGGAAAACAAAGCTTAGATGAAATTGTGTGATCAACAAAATGTTGGGGGAAAAGGAATGGAAGACAACTGTATACAGCAGAGATAGTGTAATAAGAGAGTGGAATAGGGCAGAGGGTCAAACATGGGGTAAAAAACATACATATACATATGTATGAAAGTATCCACCTGCAGAAAGATGAAACTTAACTCCTATCTTTCACTATTAACAACAGTCAACTCAAAATGGATCAAAGATCTGAACCTAAGACCTCAGACAATAAAACTACTGGTGGAAAATGCTGGGGAAACTCTGGGAGACATTGGAGTAGGCAAAGACTTCTTAAACAAGACTCCCAAAGCACAGGCAATAATCCCTAAAATAGACAAGTGGGACTATATTAGACTAAGAAGTTTCTGCACAGCAAAGGACACAGTAACAAGTGTGAACCGACAACCCTCAGAATGGGAAAATATTTTTGTTAAATATGCCTCAGACAAGGGACTGATAACGAGAATACATAGGGAACTCAAGTGCCTTATGCGAAAAAAAATGATTAACCCGATTAAAAGATGGGAAAGTGAGCTGAACAAAAGTCTCTCTAAGGAAGACATACGAACAGCCAAAAAGCATATGAGGAAATGCTCGACATCCCTCATCATAAGGGAAATGCAGATAAAAACCACAATGAGATACCACCTAACCCCTGTCAGAATGGCAAAGATTAAGAATATAAAAAGTGATAAGTGTTGGCGGGGATGTGGTGAAAAGGGAACCCTCCTCCACTGTTGGTGGGAATGTAAACTAGTTCAACCACTGTGGAGAACAATATGGAGGTTCCTCAAAGATCTACAAATAGAACTACCATTTGATCCAGCAATCCCACTTCTGGGTATTTACCCAAAAGACAGGAGAACGCTCAGTCAGAAAAGTGCTTGCACATCCATGTTTATTGCAGCATTATTCACAATTGCCAAGACATGGAACCAACCTAAATGTCCACAAACTGATGAATGGATTGGAAAAGTGTGGTATATATACTCTATGGAATACTACTCAGCCATAAAAAATAACAAGACCCTGGAATTTGATAGAAAATGGTCAGATATGGAGGATCTATTGCTGAGTGAAGTAAGCCAGGCTATGAAAGAAAGATATTGTATGTATCCACTCAATATATACCGACTATCCGCACTCTATAATAGAGAGCAAAAATTCGGAGGACATAAACACAGTGAAGGTACTTAATGAGAATAGGACAGTGTGGAATGGGGTAAGTATGTCTTTGTACTGACTGACTTACATGTGTATGAAAGTAGAAATGGAATATTATTGATGATAACATGCATGATTATTCTAGATGGGAAACCACATTTAGTATGTTGTGATGATGCTCAGGGAATGAATGTTAAGTAATTTTAAAAAAAGTTGCAGGAGGAAAAAAAAACAGTAAGACTGTTCATATTGAAATTTTTAAAAAATGCATATTTGATGACTGCAGTAAGCTATATAGCCCCAGCTGGGTACTACTTTATAATATGTTCATCTACGCACTGAGATTTATGCCAAAGTCAGACTTGGGTTCATGTATAGGTATATATTAGCTGTGCTAGCTATTTGATATATTTAGACTAATTAAGTTCATTAGCAAATCAATTAAATGGGGGGGAAGGCATAGAAAGCAACCATGGATACCAGAGACAATGTGGGAGGAGGGTGGGACATGGCAAAGGGTGAGGGATAGGAAATCAAGGATGGCAAAATGAAAAACAAAGTATACAAGACATAAGAATTGGAAAATTATTTGCTGATAACATGTATGTTGATGTGCTTGACTGAGCCAATACACAGTGTATTTTGGATGGAAAATTCATATGTATGCTGTAATGATGTATAGTGAATTAATGTGAAAAATAAATAAATTTAAAGAGAAAAAAAAGAGAGGAATATCATCAGAGAGGACAGAAAAGAAAATAGTTATTTCATTATTTTTGTTTACAAGGAAAAGGAAGACTTTGAGACAAACTTTCCCCTTTGGTGAGAGCTAGTTGAGCCTTTTCAAATAATAAACTTTGGCCCAGCAGTTGGTTATGTCCCTGGACTCCCACAAAGTCGACTGCAGTTTGAGTCCTGGACCAGGGCACGTGTGCGTGCATGCCTAAGATCATGAGAGGAGAATAGAGGAGAAGGCATCTTGGTGTGACCACCCGCCCCCTGGGAAATGATTTCTTGCTTTCTGTCATCTCTCTGGTGAGCTCATGAGCCCTATAACAAAAATCTCTCTTTAAAAAGAGGTGTGGTATTATCTGTTGAAGATATTTCGTAGTTTTATCAACAGTATTAGAGAGAAATGTTCACCTGCTGAAATACCCATTTTGTAAGACAAATAATAATGTGATTGAATGTATGGAAGAAAATGAAATGACAAAAAAAATAAAATAATGAACTTTTGTGGCACTTTTATTTGCAGCACAGAAAATTAATGTTCCAGTTGGGAGATCTCCACTCATACAAAAATGTACGTTTTAGTGAAATGTTTGGAAGGATTTACACACAGTGCCTATTCTAAAGGTCCCCAGAAATAGATAATGCTCTCATTAGATACAGTAATGGTGGGAGGACACAGGGCAGTTATGAGAAGGTGTGCAACTGCTATAAGGACACTGACCTAAGAAGAGCCCTGGCAGTAATTTAGGTTCGTGACAAGTAATATTCTTTATAGAAGGAAATAAATTTGGTCACATGAGAAGAGAAAGTTCTTGAAATAAGGCAGATTAGGACTTAAGTTCTATAATCACTATGTGTTTTATAATGTTATTTACTTCTTAGTTGTAGTATGGGGATATTAATACCTACCTCATTTGATAATTGCATGAACTGAAACAATCCATATAAAAACATTGAGCAGAGTGGCTGGAACACAGGAGGCCTATAAGAAGCGGCGGCCATTGTTCTAACAAAGAATTGCACAACCAAGATTCCTTATATTGAAAAATTTAGTAAATTGCCTATAGATTTTTTATAGATTCATAAACATTATATTGAAAAATTTAGTAAATTACCTATATATTTTTATAGATTCATAAACATACTGTGAATTTTATGTTTTTTTTCATTGTGTTTTGTTTTTGAGATTGTTTGCCATAGGGCATGTGTGCTTGCTGGAGAGAGAGGGACAGAGGGAAGTGAAAAATAACCCCTAAGATAGGGGAAAGAGCTCAGGGGCACACCTCAGACCATCTCCTCCATTCTCCTCAGGATTTTGGTCACACATACATGCCAGGCCCAGGACTCAAACTATGCTGCTATGTGGAATCCAAGAAATTAACGCACACCACTTTCTGGCCCCAATTTGCAGTACTTTTAAGATGTTTTCCTCTTAGCTAGTGAATATTTGTTTTAAAAAAAAAAAAGTGTTTCTTGTATAAAAAGTGAAAAAATAAGCTCCAGGGCTTTGGGGATTTAGAGAAGGGAAGCTAGTGTTTATACTTCATCACAGAGCTGGACCTTTTGGTGCAGTTCATAAACTTTGAAGCTGAAAGAGGCATAGCAAGTTGGAGTCCAAGTTGCCTGACACTGAGCTGTGCCTAAGAGTTAGTTTAGAATATGTGAAGTGCAGAATCTTTGAATAAGCATTTCAGTATAAGGTACTTTTTTCAAGTTTTTTTTTTTTTCATTAATTTCTTCCATAAACAAGAGAGACAGAGAAAGAATGAAAGAGAAACAAAGAGAGAGAACTCCCAGCAAGGGCAATGACACCATCCATGATCTACCCTCAGCCTTTGATGAGCCCCAGATCATGGGCAAGCTTGTAGCTGGCATTTTCAGGGAGTTTTTCCAGATTTTAACTGCAGACCTTCCCATGTGAGATTGCCTCACAGTGTCTTGTTTTACTGCTGAGCCACTATCCAGCCTTCAAGTTGAAAGTATCTTTGAGGGGAAATAAACGAAGGCTAATGTGACTCATGAATAGGGGAAAGGGAAAAAAATTACTCTTGGCACCTGGTCTGTGGGGGCCAGACCATTGAAAGACCTACATGTAAATTAAGGATTTTGTCTTTATCTTAGAATAGGAAGTTATTGCAGACTTTTTATGCATGGGAATACCTTGAAATAGATATAGACTTAATAAAGAGATTCTGGCTGCACTCTGGGGAATATTTTGAAGAGGCCAGTAATAGATGCAGAAAAAACAGTTTGGAGGTTTTTTAATTCCATCTGTAGAGAGAGAATGGCTCCTAGACTTAAAATAAAGGCAGAGGAGATGGGTTGAGAAGTAATTAAGTAGGACTGATAGAAGTGGGCAGTCAGTGGCACTAAGAATAAGTAGTGATTCCCTAGCTGCTAACTTTTCTACCTCCTCATCAGTGACAAAAAGATTTTCTTTTCAATGATATCTTTGTGAAATGATTAGGCATTTCTGTTATGCATCTTCAGTGATAGCTTTTGGGAGTCTGTGCATGGCATCTATTATAAGAGGGGACTTCAAAAAGTTCCTAGAAAATGGAATTAAAATACCAGTTTATATTGGTGCAAACTAATCGGAAATGCGTGCAGTTTTTTCATAATACACATTTTCCAGGAACTTTTTGAAGCTTCCACCTTGTTTTCTTAAAACAAACATTTTAAAAGGGAAAACCCACAGTAATTGTATCATTTATCATTCTAGTTAGCACCATGAAATGTTGTTGAGACATGTAACAGTATTCAGGGGACAAATGCTTAGTTAATTCATTAAAGAACGTTGACACATAATGTGTCAGATATTGCTAGAAACAAGAAACAAAAGTGATACATGATCTTCCTTCATCAAGTGTTACACTGGTACATGTGGCCTCAGCAGACACCCATCCACTCCCTATGATTCACAGGAAATTAGGAAGTAGGGGTGATATGAACCAGATTAGTATCAGTGGACTTTTATGAGTTTTCTAGCATCTGGCTATGTTTGCTAACATCTTCTGATGCCATCATTAGTTCATTTGAAAATACTATTAACTATAAAAAATGTTATGATTCAGTTTTGTTTTCCTTGTAAACCTAGAGAAGTTGAGCATCATTGTTTTGCAGAGTTCTTCGCATACTCATATTTTTGCAATGCTGTAACAAATTTTCATTCAAAATAGACACTGTGAAAGCAACAGGCAAAAGATAGTCATGAAAACAAGCTCTCATTTTGAGTTTACACCAGAAACACCAACAATCACAGACTAGTTTACAGACTGCCTCAAAAGTGCGGTATAGAAATTATATGCAGGTATAATATTTTTATAAAATCCATATAATAACATTATCCTATTTTCTGAAGACTTTCACATCTTTCAAATATTTCCACATAAAGATAGATAGGACAAGTTTGTCTGCTGAATATTACCAGCAACGTGACTCATGATCTCAACTGGCTGGTCTCTGTCACTGGTCCTGGTGCTTTATTTTAAACTGTTCTTTAAAAGTAAGTTTTAATGTCCAAAAGATGGTCATGCAGTAGAGATTCTATAGCAATACAATGTTCCATTCACCTGGACAGCTGAGCTAGAGGAAAACCCATTTCTCCAACGCTAATAACCAATATCTACCTCTAGGAGTATCATTTTAATTATTAAAATAGAAGGCAAGCTTTTTCTCACTTGATATTTGCATTTCATTTATAAGACAAAAATGGTGTTATCAAAGTGAAGCCAGAAGTTTTATGATAGAGGAGGGATCAATTATCTTCTCCCCCTCATCTCTCTCCTGTTAGAAATGTTAGCAGTTAGGTAGATCTTCCCATAGGCAGGAAGGGTCATGGGGTTTGGGATGAGTTCTCACAAGGAAAATGAAGAAATGGGGAAAGTTCATTATCTCTCCCAAGTTACTTTCTCTTGGGTGAAATGAGATTTTCTCTTCTGTTCAGGTTGCATGGTCTCCCACAATAATGAGAATTACTCTAAATACATGATTTACATTTTCGTTAAGACACACAGCAATCTAGAGTATATTATTCCCTCCTCCACTAACTTCAGCCATCTCTAACAAGCATATACTAAAGTTTGAAAGTAGAAAAGAAGGGAAGGAAATAAATTCCTCTTTGAATTGTCTCTTTGAAAATAGCACCTCTAACATCAAATTTTTTTGAGGGTTTTCTATCTGTATCGTTAGATGTCCCTGACACAATCCTTTGTTTCTTAGGGTCCTGCCCTCAAACAATACTTTTGCAAGAAAACTAAGGTTTTTTCATGAATCATTCCCTATATATTGTGGAAAGTAATATTGGTCTGGATGTTTGTGTTCACCTGAAATTTGTATGTTGAAACAGTAACTCCCAAGGTAATGGCATTAGAAGACATAATCTATGGCAAATAATTGGTGGAGACTAACTTAGCTATGTCTTCAACAAATTAAGTGATTATTGACCCTTTGTTACAACAAGTGTTCATCATGGAATACTGGTGTTATCTGAAAGTTAGCTAGAAATGCAGAATTCTAGGGTCCATCCCAAGCCTCTTGATTAGAGTGTATGTTTTAACATAATGCTCATGTAATTCACATACACATAAAGTTTTGAAAAGTACTGAGGTACACTAGTGGTTCCCAAGCATGACCACATTCTAGAATCATTTGCTAGTATCTTACACAGAAATTCTGATTTAATCTTTTTAAAATGGTTCCTTCCATTTTTAAATATACTACTACTTAGTTATCGCTTTATATTTCTTTTTTTTTTTTCCTTTTCCTTTCGTGTGACAGAGGGTGTGTGCATGCTTACCAGAGAGAGGAGAAGGAAACTGAGAAATCATCCCCATGGGACTTGTTCACACTGCAATTCCTTCTCCATTTCTTCCACCTATCAGGATTTCAGGCACACATACATGGGCCTGGGATGTTTTTCAAGACACCAGATCCAGGTTTCTGTGTGGTTCGCCATGTGAGATCCAGCCACTTTAACCACCACTTCACCAGTTGGCCCAATACTGCAAAGGTAATTCTAATTCTAGCCAGTAATAATAATTTTTTTCTATTGTAGTTTCTTTATTCAAAGTAATAATTGATGAACAGCTGGATATATTACCCCTGTTTCTAAAATTAATTAATTAATTATTTACATTTAATCACTGGATACATTACAGCATAAAAAATGAATTTTCCCAGCATGAATGCACTGTATCTATTGATGATAATGTGTATGATAATATCTTTGACTAGACTAATAATAAGAATCATTGTCTTATCAGGAGTTCTTAACCTGGGGTCAATTGACCTTTATATTTCAGTATAGTTTTCTACAAATTTATAGGTATTTTTTGAATTAATAACTTATATTCAAACTTTATCTATAATCCTTTATTTTTATTTTGTTCTCCTTACACTGATCAACCAATCTTACTTGACTGATTCTTAAAAATGTATTTATTGGGACTAGCTGATGGCATAATGGTCGTGTCACTGGACTTTCACAGAGTCGACCATGGTTTGAGTCCCAGACCTGCTGGCTTGAAACATGCCATGTATGTGTTTATCCCAAGAAGAGCATGGAGGAGAAGGAATTGTGTGGCTATCCCCCTTGCAGGGGTGATTTCTCATTTTCTGTCTCTCTGTCTTTCTCTGTCTTTCTGGAAAAAACATAGACCTTATAGCAAAAATCTCTCTTTTATAAAAAGAATTTATCTAGTTAACTTAAGTTCTGTCCAGCAATAATTTATGGTTGGATGTCTAGAATCCAATTTTCACTCCCATCATTATAAATGTAACCATATCTTTTTACAGTATCTGATTCTCATTCATGCAGCTCAAAAGTCTCTAGAGACAATAAAACATAGTAGCTTCTTAGGTGGGCTGTAATAGCCTCAGTTCATCTGTACATTCTACTTTATTTCTTATTAGTACTGCTTTAGAAATGGTCAAATGATCTCAACCAGTTCAGTAGGAGTGTGTCTCTGGCTACTTAGTTTTTGAATGTTGGATCAGCCCTGATTGTTATTCCTTTAAGTATAAAAAGTGGGAATCAATTATTTTCAATTATAACTGCAAAATTTTCTGTAACTGTGTAGTTGGTCATGTGAGATCCAGCCACTTTAATCACCATGTCAGCAGTTAAAAGAAGTTGCCCTTAATAAGAGCCAAAACAGTGTTAAGTGGAAGACAGAGATGGAAAACAAAAGCCCATATTGTTTACATTAATGTTAAATAGCCAGGTCTTCCCAATGTGAGTTTGAAGTTCTCTTTATATCTGGACTATATATGAGAGAATAACTCTTTTTTATTGGTAAGTCGAATTGACTTTGTTTTCTCCTTCTCTCAACTAAGGGAATTCTACATTCTAATAGAAGTTCAAATTGTGAGTGGGGAAATTTAAGAATACATCCAATTCTATTAAAAATATGAAATTGAGTAAAAGAGTAGGATAGAACACTGGAAAAGAAAATAGAAAAACAAAACTTTTATCCACAATGTGTGGAAGTTGCAAATCCTTATTTTATGGTAACTAAACAGTTAATGCAAGGCCTTTTGGAGAATGGACTTAATCTTAGACCATGTGTTCAATAAGCTACAGCACTAAGAGCTCGGTGAAAAATAATAATAACAATTATCAGGGTATTGAAGTGTATTCTGTAAGAAATAAGAAAGGTTAGTCAACAAGTAGCTTTTAAAAAAATTTAAAAAGCATGAAACATAGTTCACTAAGAGGAGATTATTCAGCCCATAATCTGAATCCCTGTTTTTCAATCATCTGTACATATCAAACATATTGTCTGTACATATCAAAATATGCCAGGGCATAGTCTGGAAAGGTGCAGTTTATATACCCTAAACTGAAATTAGTATGTAAAGAAGTGAGGAGATAAATAATTTGGGAAATTAGGGCTAATGGGAAACCTTCCTGCCTTGTTCAAACCCCTTCTTGTTAGTTAGTTATTGCTATACAAGGGAGTGTGTTTGCCAGAAACAAAGAGGAAAAGTGAGCAATCACCCTGGAGATGGCCACATGATAATCCATTCTCCTCCATTCTAGTCTTTAGATTTTGGCATGTATGCCATCTGCCTGGCATGATTTTCAAGCCCCTAGGCCCAGGACTCAAACTATGGAATTGGCCATGTGAGTTCTAGTCACCCTAACCTCTTTACCACCTGCTGGTCCCCACCCCCCTTCCTCCTTTTATTGGTTAGAAGTTTTTGCCTTAGAGTGTGTGTGCTCACCAGAGAGAGAGAGAAACAATGAGAGGGAAAGTGAGAAATCACCCCTGGGGGGAATGACCACACTAAAGCCCCTTCTCCTCCACTCTCCTCTCAGGATCTTGGGTGGGCACGCACACATGTCTGGCGTGATTTTCAAGGCACTAGGTCTGGAACTCGAACTGCAGCCAGTCATGTGGGAGTCCAGTGACGTAACCACTACGCCATCTGCTGGTCCTGAGAACCCACCCACCTCTTCTTAATTGTTCCTTATCTGAAAAAAGGAAGCAACTGTGGACGTTGTCAAAATGCGAACAGAAACATCCTGGGGAAAAGTAGGCTGTTCCACAGTGGAGCCTGCCTTTATTTAAAAAGCTTGATGCTTTGTGTATTATTATTATTTTATATTAATTTTGATATTTTAAAATATTCCATTGCTATATTGTTCATCTTTTTTCTTTAAGAGTTTTTTGCTACAGGGCATGTGCGCTCACCAGAAAGACAGAGACAGAGAGACAGAAAGAGAGAAATCAACCTCCAGGGGGGATGGCCATGCCACAATCCCTTCTCTTCCATTCTCCTCTAGGGATCTTAGGCACACACACACACACACACACACACACACACACACACCCAGTGTGAGTTTAAGCCACTGGGTCTAGGGACTAGAACCATGGTCGACTACATGGGAGTCCAGAGACAGCCATTTCGCCATCTGCTGGTCCCGACTATATTGTTCATCTTAATTGCTAAGACTTTTCTTGTGCCTCCTTAAATTTTATGTCCTTGACAAGTGGGTCAATAATCTCACTAATGACTGGCCCTATATCTCCTCCACCTTAGCCAATTATTTTGAATTGCTCAGAAGTAAAGACCAAGATAGGAAAAGAAAGAAGAAAAAAAAAAAAAAGGATTGCTCAATTGGGAATAGTTATATTCTGTGAATCACATCAGTTGCTTAATACTGTGAAGATAGAGTTAAATCCAAATGGCTCTTGCTTTTGAGGGACTTAGGAAATAGGAAAAAGGAAAACTCAGATGCAAATCCAAAGAGAGTACAAGGAAAACCAAGAAAGAAAAAACTTATAAAATATTAATTTTACTAAAAGTTGAGCTTGAGGAAGAAAATGGACATTTTACTATATAAATTTAAAAATTGGATGGTGTTTTTGAAAGGTGAAGTAATAATTACCTAGGAGTTAAATTAGAAGAATTAGGATTCAAAATGTTGTGCTTAACACATTCCCTTGTCCTTTTATTTCAAAAGAATTATTAAGTAGCTATTGCTAGCAAGGCCTTAATGTTGCCATAGGGAATTGAAAGAGAAATCTGAGAAAAAATAGTTCAGTTGCAAAGTAAGATAAAGGTACATAAAAACATAATTTGTGGAAGGATGAAAGAAGTGCTCAAAAAGAAGCATAATTAATGTGATATGGCATTTATAGGAAGGCAAGATCACATTCAATTTTGGCAAAATCACAGAATCAGCCATGGGGTAGGAGGATAGATTTAAGCTGATCACTGGAAGTTGGTTGACAAGTGCATAGACAGACTTAACATTGGCAAATGGTTTCATTAACTCACATACACATATTAATTAGGTGTTCCCCTAAAATAGTTTACCAAATACTTTGATGGTTTAGACAAGGTATTTGAGGACTTTTTGAAAATAGTTTTTGCAGACTTAATTTTTTTCTTTCTGAATGACTGCTAAAAGATTACTTTTTTTTTTTTTTTAAATCGGTGATGTAAAGCAGGTTTTTTTTTGTTTGTATGTGCCTGGAATCTGTGGGGTAATGGAAGAATGGAAGCGGGAGTTGGTGCAGTTACAAAAGCATTTGAATTTTGTTGTATTTATCTATGAGTAAAATGCTATTTAAAGAAATGCTCATTTAATTTCATTTGTGTCTGTAGTATACTCGTTATATTTTGGTCTCTGTTCAGATGTTAGCCAAGCCTATGTGTCTCACAAATGCAGCCAGGTATTTCCGCAGATTCCCTACTCTTGCATTCTCAGCAGACGCACAAGACTGCTCATCTTACTTATGAAAAGCAAATGTCAGCCCCACCATGGTGGTATGTGCTGCTAAGATGCTGTGCCCCATAGGTCAAGGCCACATGGGAGGCTTGGGTTCTATTTCCAGTTCGACTTAAAGGCCAGGCCATGGTGATTTGTGTCTGTAATCTAAGTGACTTGGGTGGGTGAAACCTCAACCTCAAGGCTGGCCTGGACAACATAGTGAGAGCCTGTCTAAAACAGCCATGAGGGATAGCGTGTGTCTGGAGACCCAGCTGAGAGACCAAGGCAGGAGAAATGGGACAGCGAGAGTATATCTAAAAAATAAACAAAGCAAAGTAAAAGAGCAAATGTCTATCTACTTTTCATGAGTCTTATATTTCGCCTTATTTGAAAAGAAGAATCTTGTTCAACAGTACAATTATATTTTCTCGGTGACAATGTAGATGGTTCACCTCATGAAACTAAAATGTTAAAAACACTGATAGATCCCCAAATAGACCAATTTTTCCTGAAAAAAGACTCCAGCTACCTGGGTCAGGGCTATAAGAAAATAAAATCAAACTTAGAAACTTCTTGTGACTTTCTTAGGAATCTGAGTCATCAGTCCACCTCAATACTCAGTACCAGGCATCTGAAATAAGGCACCGGACGTAGCTCAAGATGCTACCTGAACTCTTTAAATGTTTTGTGTTATGAATATTCTTATCACCTAAATACATTCTTTCATTACCTTCCATCAGTCACATAGCCCTGTTTTAATTGCAGCATTTTTTTATGTCATCCTCCTTTCCCATTTGTGACGTTTGCATTTATCATCACCCTGAAATTTGGAAGACTTCCATACAAATCTCTCAGGGAAATTTGGATATTGTTGCACTCTGGTGATCATCTTCCACCCTGGCCCAAATAAATTCTTTTGCCGTATTTCATTTGCCTCAGCATTTCTCTTAGGTTGACAAAACTTTTCACTTAAATGAGGAGGCAAATTAGACTGACTGATTACCATCATTGATCAAAAAGGGATCTGTATTCCATCTCCTTTATATCCTGAATGAAAAGTAAGATCTAGGAACAAAAGCCAGTCAGCAAATTTAAATTTCAGACTTGGCAACAGTTCCATTTTTTTTCTTTTTGTATTTGTTATATTTTCTTCAATAATATTCAAGTACTTTCCCTCGGAATAATAGCCAAAAATGACACATCACATAACAATAAGGCAAATGCTAGGTCATTTGCTGGCTTGTTTTGATTGTGGAAAGTAAGCAGTAATCACTTTTGGCAGGTTTCTGACCCAGTAGAAAATACAAACTGTATGCCTGAGATCCAAATAATTTTCCTCCAAAATAAGTCACTAAAGTTGGTTGAAAACTTGCTCATCAGTATTCAGTGTCTTCACCCTAAGATGAAAGCAGAGAAGAAACCTCCTTTGGTGGAGAGGTAATAGCAGGAAACTTATCAGAGAAAAAGGCTTCTATCATTTACTCATACCCAACTCTCATTGACTTCAATCAACTTCAACCTCTCAGCGGGAAGAATTTGGCTGCAGGATAGAAATTTGAATTTCATTAATACTATTACAAGGGGATCAAGGCTTTTATAATGAGTTTAATATCTTGGACATAGGAGGTATTACTGACCCCAGGAGAGTTTTCAGCGCTGCTATTGGTTTAGAGGATTTGATATTTTCTGAAAACGAAAAGTTCTCAAATAAGTGACTCTATAGAGAAAGATACACAGTTGCTGGATTCCAAAAGCATAACATTGGAGTGTTGCATAAATTTGTGGGTGTGTAGACAAAGCAATATCCTTACTCTCTGAAGTTGGCTGAAAACCATTGACAGTAGGCAGATTCGCAAGAAAAAGGCATTTAGACTGATTTTGATGTACACTTACATGTATGAGAGTAAAGTATAAACTCAAAGAGCAGCCAGGTGGTTGTGGCACTAATACTCCTTCATAGGAGAAAGGAGAGTGAGGAGTAGGGCGATAATTGGACCTGCTGCTCCGACAGTGATTAGTAAGTAATCTTCTCTGAGAATCAGATGGGACCGAGTTACTCCAAGGTGAAAGAAAAGAAGTGAAACTGCTCAGAAACAAAGATGATCTCCTTATGCAGTTAAAATCCCTTAGATAACCTCTGGGAGCTGCCCTCAGAAAGATGGGCCTGAGCACCAATATGCCTGTCATCCAGGCCAGCTGAAACTGGGATGAAGCATAAAGATCCTGTGGGGCTGCCCATTTCTTTCTCTGTCTCATTCTCTCTTTCTCAGTTTCTCACTTAATTGGACAAATAAATAATAAACTTTTAACAAATTAATTAAAGTGGCTTTAGGTGTCCATAAAAATCATCAGCTCCCCTTATTGAGATAGGAGTTAGATTCCATTTATAGGTAGATAGAGAAGGGACCCCAAAAGGAGGTCACTATGTTTTTCTCCTTAATGAAGTCTCTGTGTTTTGCCTCTATGGTCTGGTTAATGTACAATACACACCTCTTTAAAATGTCTTTATGAATTTATGATTCATTGCTAATAAGGCAGGAGATAGGGATTTTGAGCACACAGACAGGGAAAAGGCCCAAGATGAACTCATAATGGCTAAGTTTTCATAGCCCAAAGCTGTCTGCACTGGGAATCAATGCAACTGTAACCAGGGGCAACAGTTAGTATTTAGTAATTATATTCTAACAAGAAGCACTACAATCTTCTGACCACATGAAGAATTGGGTACTAAATCACTCAGAATACCATGTAACAATTTTCTAAAGCCTGCTTCTTTATCAGAAAGCCAGTCCATTGCTTGGACTGCTAGATAAAACCCTAACTCCAGTTCCTCTTCAGCAACCCATTTGGAAGACCTCCCTGCTTCAGAGCTCTGTTCTTCCTTCCCTGTCTTAATAAACTCTGCTTTGGGACTAGCAGTTAGCGTAATGGCTATGTCACTGGACTCCCACGTAATCAACCGTGGTTCGAGTCCTGGACCCGGTGGCTTAAACTTACGCCGGGCGCGTGTGCGTGCGTGCCCAAGATCCCGAGAGGAGAATGGAGGAGAAGGGATTGAGGCATGGCCATCCCCCCGGGGGGGGGATTTCCTGCTTTCTGTCTCTCTGTCTCTCTCTGTCTGTCTGGTGAGCGCACGCGCCCTATAGAAAAATCTCTCAAAAAAAATAAATAAGTAAATAA
Source organism: Tupaia belangeri chinensis (assembly GCF_000334495.1). Taxonomy (NCBI): domain Eukaryota; kingdom Metazoa; phylum Chordata; class Mammalia; order Scandentia; family Tupaiidae; genus Tupaia; species Tupaia belangeri. Next base: position 3,793,622 of record NW_006159584.1, on the reverse strand, counting down.
ACTCTGCTTTATTATCCACTCTCTGTGTCCACATCTCTAATTCTCTATGACCTTTGTATAAGAACCAGCACAGGGGTTGGGTCTGATCACCCAGCACTCCTCTGTCATTATCAGATAATTTAACTTAATTATCTGATAATTTAATTTAATTATCAATCTAAGTCTTTCCATATCACCTAATGTGATTATACATGATTCCTTCTACACAGTTGTCTTTATCACTGATGCCCCTTTGATATACAAATTGGCCCCAGGCAAGAGGGTTTGGTTTTACTTAGTCTCATATAAAATAGAACAGAGGGATTTCATCGCTTCTGTGGGAGTTCCTAATACAGAAGCTTTGCAGAACCCACTTTTCACCAGGTCCTTCCAAGTTGCCTTCTTGTTTAGTATCTAGTAAGATGACTTAGCTTTAGTTTCTCATCCCATAAAGCAAAGAAAACAGAATTTTCACCAGCTAATCCATGAGAGTTCTAGGTCATGTTTCTTACATAGTGAGTCTTTTATGCAAAACTTCCTTTCTCAAGGACATCAAATGTAGTCTCATCTTTCTCTCTTATACACACACACTCACACACACACACATATCCCACATAAACATAATACATTAGATTCTCCTATATGAAACAATTTTCTTTCTCTTTATAATGAATCAGAATGTTATCAAGTAATTTTGATAATTATTTGATTAATTACATCTTCTTCAAGTGATAATGAACTTGAGGACTGGGAAAAGGACTTGCTTACCATTTTATTGCTGAAAATAAATATTGCTAAGTTTTGCCACCCAGATCCCTCCATTCCTTGGATTATGTCTCCTCTGATATCTATACTTACCTAAACCAAATTGGCATTTTTTAATTATTTGGATGATAAATTTTGGAGGCTAACACTGTACTTGGTTATTTTTCCTGCTCAGTATATTTTTTTTTTGAGAGGTTTTTGCTATACGGTGTGTGCACTTGCCAGAAAGACATAGAGAGACAGAGAGACAGAACGTAAGAAATTACCCCTCAAGGGGATGGCCACACCACAATCCCTTCTCCTCTATTCTCCTCTCAGGATCTCAGGCATGCACGCACATGCACCCAGCGTGAGTTTAAGCTACCGGGTCTGGGACTCGAACCGCAGTTGACTACATGGGAGTCCATTGACATAGCCATTATGCCAACTGCTGGTCACCCTGCTCAGTCTTAACTGTCACTTACCTCCTTTGTCCTTTCCTGATGTCTGACATACTGAACACACCTGTTTTAATGTCCTTCTCAGGCTGAAGGTATAGTAAGTCATGACAATTTATTTAGCTACTAATTTTTTCCAAGATAGCTAGTTTTATATAAGGTATTCCAAAATAGCCAGTTTCCAACAAGGGTCTATTATCTTGATCCTTGTCTCAACTTCTTTAGAGAGCATTTCCTGACTCAGAATAAATCTGATTAATAAAGCAATACAACTAGTTTATAGATAAGAGAAGCAAGCTGAGAGTGGGACATGATCATTAGATCTGGTAATTTCAAAATTATTGCTGCCCCTAAGAAAAGCAGTTTTAGAAAAGAGGGAGCCAAAATTAAACCTATGTTACCTATATGCACAGGTATCAATTATGTACCTGTGTGCTAATAACTCCTAAATATATCTATTAATATTTAGTCCATATCTTTTTCTTTTCTTTTAAGAAACAGATTTTTTGCTCTAGGGCCTAAGTATTTGCCAGAGAGACAGAGAAACAGAAGGTCAGAAATCACCTCCCAGGGAGATGACCATGCCATAATCCTTTCTCCTTCATTCTAGTGGATGGAGGAGATTTTGGGGTATGCATGCACATGCTCCCAGCATAAGTTTAAGCAGCCAGATCTCAGATTTGAACCAGGTTCAACTATGTAGAAATCCAGTGGCATAACCATCAGGCCATCTGCTGACCCCAGTTCATTTATTTTTCTTAGGCATGAGATGCATACATCCAACTGTCAAGTTGAAATCTCTATCAGGATGACACACAAAGAAACATTTTAAGTTGAATCTTATTAAAATTAAAACTGATAATCATGTTTTATAACTATATTACCCCATCACCATTATGCTCACAGGCATTCATACACATGTATAAACAGATGCAGTTCTTCATTCTCTGTGTGTGTATTTTTATTCTTATTTTTATTTTTTATTTTTTTTTTATTGTCAGGGGATACATCTACTTGAGAAAGAGAGAAAGAGAAAGGAAGAGAGAGTACATGCGAGAGAGAAAGTTCCACTGAATGGGGCTTGATCACGTCACAATCCTTTTTGTTCCACATCTCCATCCCATCAGAATTTTGGGCACACACACACATATGCCCACTGTTTTTCAAGCCACCAGAGACACAGTTCAAACTGAAGTAAGTAAGCACTACTCTAGGTGGTCAGCCTATTCTGTATTTCTTATCTGGGTCAATGTAACCACCATTCATACAAGTTAGAAACTTGGGTGGCATTTTAGACCCTTCCAGTATTTACTCTTTCAATCTAACAAGTGTTAATACTTTTTTTTTTTAAGGTTTACTTCTAAGAGATAAATAATAAAGATAGAGACAGACAGACAGACAGACAGATACAGGCACCACCAATAGGGTGTTCACAACACAATCCAGCCCCAGTATCGGCTGGCAAATGACTAGCATATGTGCATGCATGCTTGACACGCTCAGAGAGGTCCTGGGATGTGGACCTTGGCCCTTTCCCATGTAGTTCAAGTTACATTGTCAATGTGCCACTGCTCGGTTCCAATACTTCTTGATTTTAGTAATATTTATATTTGAAATTAAACTAGAAAGCTGGTTAAGCAATGTACCTGTCTGGTATTAGAAAACTTAGTAGTTAAATGAGATTGAACATGCAAGGAATCTACAGTTTTGTTTATTTTTCAAAAATTCTTTTTTTTTTTTCCTAGAGAGATTTCTGCTATATGGCATGTACACTCACCAGAGAGACAGAAATTGAGAAACCACCACCACGGGGCTGGTTGGCCACAACACAATCTCCACTTCCATTCTCCCCTCTGGATTTTGGGCATGTACACATACACGTCTAGTGTGAGTTTTAAGGCACCAGATCCAGGACTCGAACTGTGGTCAACTATGAGGGAATCCAGCAATGTAACCATTACATCATCCGCTGGTCCCTTTGGCCTTTAGCCTTATGCCACCTAATCTTCATTCTACACATTGGTACTAAAATAATCCTTCTAAACCCCAAATCCTAACATAGGTTTATATCTTGTTTAAAGCTCCTCAGTAACTCCTAACAGCCTCTTGAAAGAATCCTACACTCCCTCATTGACTTGCAAGTCTGTCAAAAATTTAGGTCTTGTTGATCTCTACATATTTGTCTTCTGACCTCTCTTCATGACAGCCTTGCTCCAGCAAAACAAAATAATGAAATGCTTAAATGTTTTTAATTGTGTAATGTTTATGAGTTTATGTAACTATACCTGACATTTCTTTTCTTCTCAGAAAATACTTGTTTCCTGCACCATGTGAACTCCTACATGCCTTCGATCCAACCCCAAGGCTCTTATGCTTTCCGTAGATTTGAATTTCAACTTCTCAAAAATAGAGGATTAGTTTCTAATTTTTGCTACAAATCAATTTTGTAAATGTCTATATGATATGTATTTGCACTGTATAGTGTTTATTGCTTTATGTGTAAATATAAATATATGTTTAGTCTTCTCTCGAACTGTGATCATTTTATGTTAGACATTGTGTATAGTGCCTGAGCTTCAAAGGTGAATAAACATGGTCACAGATCCTGAACTGTTCACAATCTGAAGGAGGCAAACATGTAAGAAATCTGAATGCAGCAGTGTTTCAAGTAAATATATAAAAATCTGCATTGTGATTTTCTATATTTCCTCTGTCTATGAATATTGAAAGGAACTCAGCAATGGGATGAATTTGGGGCTCTGCATTAAAAATGAGTCAACACTAATCAGGCAAAAAAAGAGAAAACATTATCATAAGGGTCAGAAATTTAAAAAAACACTGTCCTTGGTCAAAGCACAGAAGGAAGCCATCGTATGAATTGGGAGGTGCAAATGATTGTTTTTTATAGTCATAGTGAAAAGTATTTTGTGGAAAATGACAGAAGTTAAGGACAAAATACTAGGTTATCGGAAAAGTAATGACATATTTTTCTGTTTTTCTATGCAAAAATGTATCATGACTTTCTTGGCAACCCAATAGATGCAGACATAGGAAGCTATCTGGATATCCAATCGAGATTCTGAATGTTCTTTATTATTTTTTTTTTTTTGGAGAGGTTTTCACTATAGGCTGCATGCGCTCGCCAGACAGACAGAGAGAGACAGAGAGACAGAAAGCGAGAAATCACCCCCCCAGGGGGGATGGTCACGCCGCAATCCTTTCTCCTCCATTCTCCTCTCGGGATCCGGGGCATGCACACAGACACGCCCGGCGTGAGTTTAAGCCACCGGGTCCGAGACACGAACCGCGGTTGACTACGTGGGAGTCCAGCAACATAGCCATTACGCTAACTGCTGGTTCCCGAGATTCTGAATGTTCTTTAACCATAGCAAGTTACTGAAGAATCTTAAACAGAGTAGAATATGTTACGATTTGTGTCAAGGTAACCAGATCAGAAGCTAAAGGGATCATCTAGGTTATCTGAAGGAATCACAAACACATTCAGGCAATGGGTGTGGGGGTATAAGGGAGAACAAGAAACTGAAATATGTAGTAAGGAGAAGATACATGATTCAAGGACATTTCAATTATGCGTTACAAAAAAAGAGAAAAATCAGATTTCTTTTTTCGTTGTTGTCTAAATATTTTATTTTGAGGGTATGAATATAGACTCATACTTTCCAATATGTTTAACTTATGAGAAGGTTAAATAACAAGTAATAAGGAAACATCATTACTGAATAAAGTGATTTATTTGCTTTAAAAAAATGTTTATTTCACTCAAGAGAGACACAGAGACAGAGAGAGACGCTTCTAACCCTCTTCACACTACAACTGACCACCAGTCTCAGCCAGCCCAGGTCATGGGCACACACACATACCTGGTGCGTTCAGAGAGGTCCCTAAGCACCTATCTATTCCCATGTGAGTACAGTTATGTTACTGCTGTGCTACTGGCTGACCCCCACTTGTTTAGTTTTTAGCTGAAGTATTCCAGTTTACCAGCTAAGATTGGGAAGTATTAGGCAAGATCCATTTACAGAAGGGTAGGGTTTTCTTTTTCTTTCTGCATTTCTACTCAGATGCTTACCTTTTGCACCTGACAAGCAAAGTTTTTGTTTATTTTCTGGACTTTTCAGCATAAGACTTTGGTCTTCTCAGGCTCTGCTGTCATAGGTATTTGCAAGATGACTGTGTTTATGAGCAATACCTCCTGGCTGATAGGGGATTGTTGAAAATGACTCTTCACAATTGGTCATGTTACGGATACAGACCCTCAAATGAGTTTATAGCTTAGAAGGCACCTCAGTGGTTGATCTCAAATAACATACTAAAGCAATAGTTCAAAATCTTTAGCAAGCATCAGCACTATCTGCAGAAAAGACTGATTTCTGGGCTCTAAACCTGGAAATTCTGATTCAGTTCACCTGGGGCAGACCCCAAGAATTTGCATTTTTTCCCAGTAACACTGACGCTACTGCTCAGAAGCCACATAGTAAGCACCACCACCGACAAGGATTATTAGGGGCCCAGATGAATGAGTAAGTATATATTTACATGGGCAGCATTTGACACTTGTGCAGGGAAAACAAAAAGCTACAAATACATTTGAAGATCTTAATTGGCTTCAGTTGCAATTCTAGAAACAGGCAACACTTTTTATCTATAAAATAGAATACATGTCCCAAGAAGCTGAACAGGAAAAGTTGGTTTTATAGACAGAGATGGGATAAGAAAGCATAAATAAAGTACAAAAAGAGGATTCATCATTTAAAAGTATCTTCCTGGTAAGATGAGCTGCAGAAGAAGAATAGGAAAACAACTGAGTAGTTGATATCAGGTTATCACGTCTTTATGAGAGGGTTAAAAATAGAGAGAATTTCATTAACAAACTTATTAAAAATGGCTTTTTTGGGAAACTAAGCTGTTATCTGTCTCTCCTGATTTCTCTGAAAATCAGATTCTAATTTAGCTTAGTTTGGTGGCATGGAGACAAGAGCGATTCTGGTTGTTGGTCTGATGTGTGGGAGCCTAACATATGGGCTTAGTCCAAAACAACGGCCTCCTACAACTTTTATTTTTTTTAAGAGATATTTTTGCTAAAGAGCATGTGCACTCACCAGAGACACTGAGAGAGAGAGAGAGAGAGAGAGAGAACTCACCCCCAGGAGGAATGGCCACACCACAAGCCCTTCTCCTTCATTCTCCTCCCAGGATTTTGGGAACGCACGCACACATGCCTGGCACGTTTCCCAAATCTGGGACTGGAAATACATGTTGGCCATGTGAGATGCAGCCCTTTAATCACCACGCCACCTGCTGGACTCCATCATTACCACTTTGAAGAAGGAAGAAATAATACAAGTCACAGACCGTTTTTCTTTAAGGAGACCACTATTGACAGAGGAAACTTTACGCAGTTATCACCTTCAACTAAAACTGCAAGGCTGGAATACACTCTAATGGCTGGAAACCTACAACACTTCCACAGCAGTTCAGATTATCAACCAGTGAAGACGATGGCAATTTTGAAACATGCAGACTTTTAACAATTGGAGAAAATCGAAAGTGTTAATTGCAATTCACTTTAGAAGTGCCTGAGAAAGTATCAGAAAATAAAATATGTCTTAAATGTGCTTGTCTCAGAGTCTGCCAGCTGCTTGACATCGCTTTAAGTCTGTGAAGTGTCTTTTCTTTCAGAGCCATTGTGCTCCACATTTAAGTACACTAGCATTAGTCACTAAGTACCTTTTACCGTTTTGTGGCAACAGAGAAGCTAAAGAACATTTGCTATGTGTCAAAACAGCCTCCCCATCAAGAGCTGAGCTGCAGCCATTAGGTGATTGCATGACATACATTTCCTAAGATAAACTGGCTGGACGCAGCCCCTCTGAAACTGCAGGCCGTGTCCTGGCAGCAGGGCTCATTGAATAACACCTTGGAGGACAGAACTGTGCATTACCGGGATGGGAAGCAAATAGAAATCATGGGTTTCATTGATGCAGATGCAGGGAAAGGTTTACTATAAATCTCCTTTGTTTTCCATTTGAAGTTAAGTACTAAAATAGCCTCACAGTAAAGGCCCAGGGAGTGATAGCCCATGCTAACTGTCCCCCTTGCTCTATTTAGAATTTGGGCCCAGCTCTCCAACCTGGACTCTTGACTCTTTCTCTGAGCATGACTTGGAGCAAGCTAGCCAGCCTTCCAACAGTTTAATTTTCTATCCTGAAAAATGACATAAAACCCTCATCTCAAGCCAGCAGGTAGCACGGTGGTTAAGGTGCTGGACTTCCACATGGCCAACTGTGGTTCGAATCCTGGACATGCTTGCCAAAAATCCTGAGAAGAAATGGAGGAGAAGGGATTGCTGCATGGCTTTCCCTCCTAGGGAATGATTTCTCACTTGCCCTCTCTCTATCTTTCTGTCTTTCCTATAAGCACATACACCCAATAAGTAAAAATCTCTCAAATAAAAATGAAAAAAAATCCTTATCTCATTGTCTGTGACAAAGATTGTTAGCTAATATTTGTAATATCTTATTATTCCTGACAATCCTCACATTTCTGTCAAGTTATTCTGGAGAATAATAGTGGGGAAAGGGGGAGAAATGATCTTGCTGAAAGGAAAACTACCAAAAATAGCAAATACAATTTATTGTATAGTAAAGAATTTGGTCTTTGTCTCATGTGCCTGTAATAGAGCTTCTAAAATCCTTGGAATTTCTTGTGAGGTAGAGGTGTCACTGCTGACTAATGAAGGGACTCACCGTGGGCCTCTAGATAGCTTCAGGGCTAGAATCGATACCGAATGATCACCCATGAGAAGAGGACTGGAACTTTGAGCCAGCCCAATGGCAGGGAGTAGAAAGGACTAGAGATGAAACCACATCATGGGACCAATGATGTAATCAATCACTCATGCCCACGTAATAAATCCCAATAGAACTCTTCATACTGAAGTGGAGTGGAGTTTCCTGGTTGGTACATGCATTGATACACTGGTAGGGGAGGAAGTAAACTTCAGCTGAGGTAGGAGAGGGCAAAGAAGCCTGAGTTCCCTTCCAGACCTTATGCTGTGTGTGTTTCTTCACTTGACTAACCTTCCTGATTTGCATCTCTTATGCCAAAACTTTAATTGTAAGCATAGCTCATTTCTGAGTTCTGTGAGTCATGCAAATGAATTACCAAACTTGAGGGTGCCCTCAGAAACCCCAAATCAATAAGTTGAGAAGTGCAGGTGATGTCCTGTCAATGTCTGCTAATTCTAGATGGTTTGTGCCAAAACCAAATTTAAGGATACTCAATCTGGTCGAAAGAGAACAGGAACCCTCCTAAGAAAATCTTTCTTTACCATCTGCATCAGTGTAGCCTTATTTCAGACACTGAATCTCATCTGCAATACCATGATTCTGACTTTAAAGGGCTCTGTAACCTTCACCAGCTTTAGATTAAGATCAAGACACCTGTCTTTCACATTTCTAGGAAATATTATCACAATATATACCCTAGGCTTGAAGACAAGAAAACTCCCTTTCCCAGGGAGTAAGAGGAAAGGTGAATATTCTTCTAAAATGCTGGCTAAGTTAACTTAGTCTGTACTTTTACTGCTCCTGAAACCTCCCATTCATCCTGTTGGCCCACCACTACCTTCCTCCAACACTTTTCTTTCTCTCAGTCTTCCTTGTAACTCAAGTTCTGTCTAGTTTTGCTTGCCAAATTAATTTTCCCAAAATACAGCTTCCTGACTGAACAATTTTTCTGAGAGACCAATTAGCTCACTGTGCTTGTTTTTTCAGTCATTTATTCAGTTTACAGCAACTCAAATAAGATTGTCTGGTTTTAACAGTTTTCAAATGTCATAATACTTTTGTTGTCTAGCTTTCATTTTAACTTATAAATATTTTTAAAGGATTTTTTTTCATTTTATCCCTTCACCATGCCCAAGTGAATTCTAGTAGAAGCTGAAGGCAAAGGAAATTTTTCACCTGAAAAGGAGACAAGAGCAGAGTTCATTCAGAAAATTGACTTTTTGATAATTTAGCCATTAGGCTAATTGGCTCGTGGCCAGTTAGGCAATTGGCTGGCTTTCTGAAACTTAGACGCTAAAGCTAAAAGCTTCCCATCACTTTCACAATCTCTTCTTCTCTATTTCTCCAAATCTTCATACAGATTTTGGACAAAATACACTTGTGCTTGATGTTTTTTTCAAACCACCAAACCTGGGACTCAAACCCCTTTACAGGCCATGTGACATTGACTCCTTTAACCACTAGGCCATGGAATCAGCCTTTTCTTCCATTCTAATTCAAGAGAGTAAGGAAATATTCTATGTGTGTTTGCAAATGGCTTTTAATAGTTTTATTCATGAAAGAAGACATGCACATGCACATAGGAGGGGGAGAAAGAGGAATGATGAGTTCCTTCCCTCCAGTCCTCCAGCTTGTTAAATCTTGGGCACTTCTACATATGCCTGGCATGTTGTTAGGCCAGGCTGAGTAATCAAACTGTGCCCACCTTGTGGAATCCAGCTTCTCGCGAGCAGTGCATTACCAGTCCACCATGGAGCCAGCCCTGCAATTGGCTTTGGCTCTCACTTTTTTCTTTAGATTGTATTGTTTGCAACTTCTTCCTCATACTCAGACCACAATCCACTCATTCTCTGTGAAAATGTTTCCACTGAGGTGGCTTAGCTTCACTCATATTAACTTCTCCATTAGGACATGAGGGAGCTTCACTATTTCCAAATCTGGCAAAGCTATATTTCTGTCCCAGTTCCAAATGTGATATTACTAGACAAAGAAGTATCTGCCCATATCACGTGTGCCTCCTCTGTGTGCCTTTTTTTTTTTTTTTAACATTTTATGAAGACCCAAAGACACAGCTCCTTGATACCTTCTTTCCTCTGTCTTTTTGTGTGTCTAGGACTTTCTCAAGTCACTCTAACTTGGGTCAGAAGATAGTGTGAATGATACACACAGGTACTCAAAAGCATCCATCCTTTTAAACTCTTTTTATCAATCTTTTACCAAGTCTTCTACACTCTCATTTTTTTTTTTGGGGGGGGGAGGTTCTTTTTTTTGCTATAGGGTTCATGAGCTTGCCAGAAAGACAGAGAGAAACAGAGAGACAGAAAGCAAGAAATCACCCCCCAGGGGGGATGGCCACGCCACAATCCCTTCTCTTCCATTCTCCTCTCGGGATCTTGGGCACACACGCACACGTGCCCAGTGTGAGTTTAAGTCACCGGGTCCGGGAATCAAACCATGGTCGACTACATGGGAGTCCAGCGACATGGTCATGACACTAACTACTGGTCCCCTGCACTCTCATTGAGTTCCTGCTTTATCAGCTAAATCTTTTGAGAAGAAATAGTAGCTTATTGATTTGTATATTAGAGGTTCTTTCACTGAAGAGCTAATCTTGAGTTCCAGTGAATAAGTAGTTTTTTAATAAGATTTTTCAAGTCATCATTTTAAAAAATAAATATAAAAAGAGGGCTAGCAGGTGGCATGGAAGTTAGATTTAAGATTCCACGTGGTCTACTGTGCAGTTTCAGTCCCAAACCTAGTGACTTGAAAATCACGGTGTGTGTGTGTGTGTGTGTGTGTGTGTGTGTGTGCGTGCAAGCCCAAAATCCCAAGAGGAGAATGGACTGCAGCATAGTTATCTCCCCTGCCGTACTCTAAGGTGCTTTCTCACTTACCCTCTCTCTTTTTCTCTCTCAAGATAGTGCATGTGTCCTAAAGCAAACTAAAGTAAAAAGAAGAGGAAGAGGAGGAGGAGGAAAAGAAGAAGAGACAACTAATGTCAAGTCTATTTTGAAATTTAGTTATAATATCTTTCATTCTTATTAAATTAATTAAATCATAAAGCAAGCCTATGATCACGAAGAACATTGGACTTAACCTGATTATGCTATGGTTACAGAATTGATTCACCACTGTGTAAACCCCACAGCACACACACAGCTAAGTTATGAAATGAATTGCCAATTACCTAACTATTTCCAGGAGTTTTATGTACAGCCAATAAACAGCTCTCCATGATTAAAACTTATGTCCATATCATCACATGAAATAAAACAGACTTACTTTAAAGTGATAAGTAGAAAAATACACTATTGAGTAAGTCCTTGTCATTTATAGTGTTTTTGACTAGCACTTTTAAAAATAACTGTAGGTCAGCCTTATTATTCTTCATTTTCCTGATAAGAAAACCTGGGACACAGTTTAAGTGAGTCACCTCAGATTACATAGAAAGTCAATGACAGAACTAGAACAGAAGCTAATATTACAGAATCCCTAGAGTCTTATTTTCTTTGGTCCACTGAACAGTGCTATCTCTTATTAAAAAGGACAACCATATCTATCTCATTTATCAGCCTTCTAAAATGTAGTCACATTCTTCGTTTTTTTAGGTTTTTGCCATAGGGTGTATTTGCTTGCCAAAGAGAAACAGAGAGAGGGAAAGTGAGAAATCATCCCTCAGAATTATCTCCCCCATGCCAGAATCCCTTCTGCTCCATTATTCTCCTGAGATTTTGGGTTTGCACACAGACCTGGTATGATTTTTCAAGCCACTAGTTCAGTGACTCAAACCACGGTCAGCCATGTGGGAATCCAGCATCTTAATTATGATGCCACCATAATTGGCCCCAATTTCACCACATTCTAACAGATCCAGTTTGGTATTTTACATAGATAAAACAATTACTAAAAGTTACTTAAATATAATTTAAATGATTTATCAGTAACTTTGAAAGATTTGTTTTTTCAAGGTCACTAAGTAAATCCTTTGTAAAGCTAATACAATAGTCAAGATCACAGATATTTCAGGTCCCTATGTCTGTGAGCAAAACAGATCGCACATAATTACTGGGGAATAGGGACTTAATGAATGTATATGAGATTTTAATGATCCTCTAAGTTCAGTTTTTTATCAAATTTTTATTGAGTGCCTACTGTGATCCAGGCTTATTCTAAGTGTTAATAGTACCCTGTCCAGAAAACACAAAGCATCTTAGCTATCATGGAGATAACTTCATAGAGCATGAAGATGGATAATAAAACAGATTTATACTACCTAGTTATAAATAATATGGACACAAAGCAGAGAATGAAAATAGGAATTGTTGCAGGTCAGAAATTTGGGAGCCACAAAAGGCCACATGGAAATGATCGTGATGAAAGCAAAAAAGGACTTGAGACGAAGAGGCATCTGTGGGACCTCTTTGGGAAGACCGTGCAAGACAAGGAAACACTAAGTGTACAGGTCGGCCTCAGTCCATTTTCTGCTGCTATTGAGAATACTACAGATTGTTCATTTCTAAAGAAAATAGTTCACCTGGCTCACAGTTTGGTGGCTAGGGAGTTCAGGGATACAGTGTCAGTGTCTAGCAAAGGTCCTCACATTGTATCAAAACATGGCAGAAAACCAGAAGGACGACAGAACGAGTGGGAAACAGCACAAAGGGTGCACTTGCTTTTGTAACGACCTGTTCTCATGGTAACTAACCCACTCCTGCCATGATGACATTAATTCATTCCTGAGGGCCTAGCCCTTATGATCCAATCTCCTCTTACTAGACTCTACCACCCATTATTGTTGTGTTGAGATTTATGTTTCCCATACATGCATTGGGAGAACACATTCAAACCACGGCAAAGTCCTACTATGCAAATATGAATTATGTATACAAAGGGCATCTAGGAATCTTCTTTGGCTAAACTGAACTAAATGAAAAAGAGAGAGTGCCAGAAAGGCGACAGAAGTTAAAATCATGTAGAAATTTGTGAGTGATAATAAGATTTAGGTTTTAGTAAAGTCTAAGTGATATAGGAGTAGAAGAGTGACTTCCGGTTTTAAAAAGATAACTCTGTCTTCAGTGTTAGGAATAAACTCCTGGATAGTCAACACAGAAATAAGGTGATCTCTGTTTTTCTGCTCTGAAGAAATACCCTTCTGTCACTGGAAATCAAATCTGTGTATAACAGTACTCCCAAAGACATTCAGGGCTAGCTGTGACACAGTGTAAATGCAGCACTCTGAGATGCTGAACCCACAGAGGATGGTTTCAGGCTTGTGTCCCACGGCTTGCCCATGTGTTTCAGGCATGCACACATGATGAAGATGCCATCTGGCAGAGACAAGGGTAGATCACAGTGGAGAGATCCTATTGGGGCTGTCTGGCTGTCTGGCTCTCTGTTTCTGTTTCTCTCTTTCTCCCACTCCATCTCTCTTATTCATGGAAGAAATAAATAAAGCCTAAAAAAAAAAAAAAGTCAGTGGCATTCATTCTGTGCTAAGCGGCAGGGTCTACAATAGGATGTACTGGACGAGTTAGTTCAGCTACTGTCGGTGTCAAGTCCTGTATTCTTGGCAATTAATGGTTGCTTTAGACTCAGTGAGGAAGAGAAAAATGAGCTGGATAGAATCAAATTGAATACCAAATACTGAGAACCATTGGGCAGTAATGACTTCCCTGTGTCTATCTAAGCAGAAAGCTAGAGATTGGTATTAAATAGAAAAACAGGTATCCAGAGGATCCAAGATTATTTTTTGATAGTTGTCCAAATTATGCTGGAATTACTGCCAAAACATTTGGAAGTAACAAAGGGTTATTTTCAGATCCAACCTTGGTATTCTTGAAAAACAGCTCTGTTCTATGAGTGACTTGGTCCTTATATTCAGGAGAGCCCATAAAAGACAAAAATTTTCACTCCCATGGTCTGTATCCTGGAATGAACAGTCATAATCACTGACTAGGTAATATGTACAAATGACCAAAAATATTTTCCAAAGGTAAAATGTGAACTAGAACATTCCTGTTATCACAAAATATTGGCAGAAAAGGTAATTTTGAGTGCATTTCAAGGAAAAAAAGCATTTTGCATGAGTTATATTATTCCATTTTAAGATTCCTTTTGATTTTGCTCTTTCACTTATAAACTCATCTTCAAAAGATTGATTGAAACTGCCTGATTCTGGTCTAAATTCTTCCCTTTTTACCAGGTCAATAAAGCTGTGAAGTCACTTTCCTTTCCCAGGTTTATATTTTAGTTGTCAATCTCCATTTATTTGACTTTCTCTCTGGCTCATAATTCTAATTTGTCCCTCAGTATTAGTTTTATTTGGAATTATATATGCTTTTTTATTTTGAAAAATCTCTACTTCTCTCATCTCTTCTCTCTCTCTCTCTCTCTCTCTCTCTCTTTTTAAATTTGCCAGAGGGCACATGCACTCTCCGGCATGTGCAGGAGGAAGGAGGTGGAGCAGGGCAGTGGAAATGCAACCTCTATGGGAACTGGTCACACCATAATCCCTTCTCCTCATTTTCTCCCTCTTCTTGGGATTTTGGGCACATACACACACATGCTGAGCATGTTTCTCAAGTCACCATGTCTAAGACGTGAAATGCATGGTCAACCATGCGGGATCCAGGTACTTCAACAACTACACCACGGGCTGATCCTCTTATCTTCGTGTTTTTTTTGTTAATGTATATTTCTTTGACATCCCCAGTGTGCAAGGCAATAATACTAGTTTTGACAGAACAAGGATTAATTAGAATGCTCCCTATTTATCTTTAAGAAATATAAATATCTAGAAACTTTTGTTCATATAAATTGTTATTTTACTATGAACTTTGTTCAGTTTTTTGGTTGGGTAAATTTGCCATAATCAATTCCAAATATGTCAAATGATCAGTAGAAAACAATCTGCAACCTTCTGTTGTCTCTGTTGTTTTTGATACGGTTGTCATAATTTTGTATGTCATAATTTCATCACATAAAAAGTGATTTTATATAGTTGATACTATATAATAATTAACAGATGCAAATGAAGTTGTGGAAAATTAATATAATTAATGAAACCATCTTTGAAATTATGGCTAAATATCATATAATTAGGCTTCAGACATTATAAAGTAAAACAAGGGTATTATACACACAGGAATTTATTTTGAACCTAAATTAGACTGAGGACAGTGATAAGGTATATGACCACAGAGCTAAACTCTATGACAGTAAGGAATTTACAGTATTATTGGAGAAGCAGAAAAAGAGAGAGCGAGTGTTGAAGAGATGCATAAATATATACCATATGGTTTTATATACAGCTGAATTATTATAAAACATCAACTCAGTTGGTGCTTTAGAAGACTCCTAAAAGACCCTATATAACTTATATTGCATAATTTATTTATTTACTTGTTTGTCATATTCAACTGAGATTTGTTTCCCAGAAAGCACATTGTTTTTAATCCACCTTTGGTGGAGTAAATGACTAGAATTGTATTAATAGAAGGGGTCTGGGTGGAAAATGCAAAGTAGAAGTAATTAGAAATAACATGATTCTCAGTATTTCACCATATAGTACTTATAATAAAAAGAACATTTTAAAATATTTTTTCAAACAATGTATGTATTGGGTTGTTGGAAATGTCATGACATATTTTTATGTTTTTCTGTGTAAAAATGCATCATGACTTTTCTGACAAACCAATACTTCTACCTTAGATAAGATTACCTGAGTCACCCTCCTCTATTAAAATGTGTTTGAAAAGTTACTCCTAAGATGTTGTTAATTTCTGGGGGTGCAGTGAAAGGGGAACTCTTTTACACTGCTGGTGGGAATGTAAATTGGTCCAGCCACTATGAAGAACAATTTGGAGATTCCTCAAATACCTACAAATAGAACCACCATATGACCCAGCAATCCCACTCCTCAGTATCTACCCAAAGGACAGAAGAATTCTTCATTGGAAAGGTGCTTGCACATAAATGATTATTGCAGCACTATTCACGATTGCTAATACATGGAACCAACCCAAATGCCCCCGTACGGATGAATGGATTGAAAAACTGTGGCACATATACTCTATGGAATACTATTCAGCCATAAAAAACAACAAAACCCTGGCTTTTGACAGAAAGTAGAAGAATATGGAAGATTTATTGCTGAGTGAAGCAAGCAAGTCTATGAAGGAGAGACATTGTATGTCCCCCCTTAATATATACCGAGTGTCTGCACTCTATGACTGAAACTGATTGAGCTAAGGTTGTACAAACACAAGAGATGGGGGTTAGTGCCAGATGTGTGTGTGGAGAAGCAGGACCTAAGGAAGGACATTTGGAGGAGGGATATGGAGGCAGAGCATTGACGGGATGGAAAGGTGTGGTGTTATCAGTTGAAGATATTTTGATCAACTGAACTGGGGAAAAATAAATGCTCACATTCTGAAATGTTCACTTTGTAAGCTAAATAATGTGAATGAATGTATATAAAATATTTTTAAAAATTAATAAAAAAAGATGTTGTTAATTTCTATATTCATTATAAGAGATCTCCATTCTACCATTTAATATTTATGTTCTGGTTAGTGTCAGTCTTTCCCAGGAGATAATTTATGATATTCTCCATTTCCATATGTAAACAATTAAAATCAGAATCAGTTTGATGAGAATGAAATTTATATAGGCAATCACAGAAGGCCCTGCACTCAGGAGAGCCTATACTTTAGTGAAATGCTCTGATCTCAGTGCCTGAACTTTTGTTTATTTGCTTGTTTTTGCTGTAAGGAGCTTGCACTCTCCAGAGAAAGACAGATAAAAAGAGAGAGAAAGTGAGAAATCACCCCATAAGAAGGATGACCATGCCACAATCCCTTCTCCTCTACTCTCCTCTCTGGGTTTTGAGCTTGCATGCACATGCATTCAGTGTGATTTTCAAGCTGCTAGGTTTGGAACACACTGCTGGCCATATGCCTTAACCTCCATACCACCTGCTGGCCCCAGCATATTTAATAATTTTATTATGGATTTACATTTTATAAGTTTGATAAGACAATGGAACCTTGTGTGAGCAAAGCAGATGTAAACGATGTATTCGCTCTCCCTTGCTGTTCCATATGCACATAGTGCTTGTAATGTCCCATGAGCACAGAATCCCAATATGGCTATGAGCTTGGTATTCCCTCAGCACTCAGCTGAATACAAGGCAAGTGCATGTCTTAGCTCAGGCTGCCATGACAGGCTTCTATAAACTTGGTGATTTAAATAAGGGGCGTTTACTTCCTCACAGTTCTGTGAGAACTACCATCATTTGTTTCCGCTCTTTCTCTGACTTGGCTACCTTACCACGTGGCAGACAAAGTGGGAACTCTAATACCCCTTTTTTTTTTCTTATAATGGCACTAATTGCATCATGAAGGCCCTAATCTCGTTATCTCATCTAAACTTATCTTCAAAGGTTCCATCTCCAAATGTGGTCACATTAGGAATTAAGACTTCAACATATGAGCATATAAATGCGTGGGGGTGGGGGGACTCAGTCCATGCCACACGTTGCATCTGAAACTGACTAAATGGGGTGTAAAGCCCCGAGAGATCATGCTTTCCATTCAACCCAGTTCTTGCTCTGAATGCAAAAAGAATATCACAGTGCTCTAAAAAACATAAATGACGGAGGAATCCCATCATGCCCTTTCTTACTCATGTTACTGCCCCAAATTAGCCGATTTATGTTAAAAATAGTGACATAGAGGGAAATAGATCAATCCATAGTTCATTTTCTTTTGAATCTTTTCCTACTTCTCAGAAGTATAAATTACAAAGTGTTGGTGGAGGGAACCAGCAGTTAGCATAATGGCTATGCCACTGGATTCCCACGTAGTCGACCGCGGTTCACGTCCCAGACCCAGTGGCTTAAAACTCAAGCAGGGCGCGTGTGCATGCGTGCCCAAGATCCCGAGAGGAGAATGGAGGAGAAGGGATTGCGGCGTGACCATCCCCCCTGGGGGGGGATTTCTCGCTTTCTCTTTCTATGTCTCTCTCTGTCTGTCTAGCAAGTGCACGCGCCCTATAGCAAAAAAAACCTCCCCCCCAAAAAAAGTGTTGGTAGAATGTTCACTTATCAAAAAGTAAAATGATAAGTTCAAATTAGTTTTATTCAACATTACTGCTGCTCTCATTAAAAAAGTACATGCGCATGTATACATATATTTATGTTAAAATTACAAATTGTGTGATTTGGGTGATTCCATCTAGGTGGTAAATGTTTGATCATCTGCATTTGAAACTTGTATTGCTCAACAGAAGAACAGGATTTGGGCCAATAACTGAACATTTTTCATTTTTATTACTTAGAACAGCACTATAATAAGTGAAAAACATCAGGAATGGTCAATGGCCATTTTATCTTAGTTCTCCAAAGGATATGTTTTTTCTGTGTTTTGAACAAAAAAGGGTTCTGACTATTATGTAGCCACTTGAATTTTCAAGTCATTTATGTTACCACCTTCTGCCTTTTATGTCGAGGGTCCAATATTTCCTAATATGTCTCTGTCCCTGAACTAAAACCATGTCATTGTTTCGTGATGATCCTAACTATTTAGGTTCAATCTGGGAGTCAGAAGGGCCGCCAATCTCTCTTTTTGTACCAAGAAGCATAGGAGAAGCAGCAGTGATATAAGATTTCATCGCAAGGAAGAAACTTAGAGTTTTAGATCCACTAAAAGGGAATGAAAAATTGATGCACAAGCTGAGTCCTTGGCTGAAAGTTAAAGGTATGGCTGGTTAGTACAGGTTAAAACCAGGAGCTTACTGTTACTGGCCAGCCTGAAAATGACCTTGGTCTCCACAGCACCGTTTCCTTGAAGACAGTCAAGATAAATTGACTGTGTTGTATCTGCCTTAATTGCTGTGTGAAGCTGCAATAAGGGGGGCAGTTGTGAGTCAGCAAGCTGCTTTAAGGTCTATATGGCTAAAATGGAATAAAAGATTGCTGAGAGAAGGGACTCCAACTTCTATGTGTCAAGGTGACTGATACACTCATTGGTTCTTTTCTGAGTAAGCTATGCACGCATTATCAGAATAAGGGAGCAAATGATATCTGGCACTTGGTAGCTGGCAAAACTATCGATTAGATAAAGATGCTGTAGTGGTTATCACCTCCAGTGTATGCTTTTATAAAACTCAGTATTAGATCAAAACCTATTTATGTTTCATGAGACAGATTATAAAATATAATCTAAATCCAACAGCTGCTCTGCCATGGAGTAGAGTCAAAAATTGGCTGGGTTTTCAAATCCTTGATCCCGTATGAACAATCACTGTAGTATAGGAGAAAGGAGAGTGGTGGCAAGTTTGAGCAGAATTGCCCAAGGGCCAAGCAATCTTCCCAAGGGGTTAGATTAGTGAAATCTCTGAGCCAAATGGGATAAATACAACTGAAAAAACTGGGATGACCTAATATTATCTCCTAAGGAATTGCCAAAGTAGATGGTCAAGGAGAAAAATGAGGAGATAAAAGCTAAAGATGGTAGTTTGGGGTTTGTATTGCCAGCCTTAATGAAATCAAAAGAGCTTGAGAAAGGGGTAGAAAACCCAAAGCAGCATGTCCGGTGCTTGAGACAGACATATCCCTGTTGTAAACCCAAAGTCTGAAGGAGCCTGGAAAAACACTTCATTATGGTACAGCTCTGGGGCTGCCCATCACTAATGTGGTTCTGGGGCTAGATGGTGAGGAAACCAGTTTAAAGATCTTTCATTGAGAATAAACTTGGTATGCTGGAAATCCCTTTTTTTCCCTTTGAATTTTAGATTATAATTTTTTTTTTTTAAGTTTTGTAGAGAACACATAACATGTGTTTGCTGGGCAGAGACAGCCCCTGCATGGAGAATGTTCACACAACAATCTCTTCTCCTCCATTTCTTTTACCTTTCAGGATTTAAGGTATGCACGTGCATGCACCTGGTGTGTTACTAGCTGCGAGTCCAAAATGTGAATTGTGCAATTGACCGTGTGGAGGATCCAGCTCATGTAATCACCAGGCCATGGGTTGGCCCTAGATTATAATTTCTAAGGGCTAATTTATAGACAAAGAGCAGAAAGAATGTTTGATCTTAGTAATATTTCACAACTTGCTGCCATTTCACATATTCATATACTAGCATCAGTGATAACAGCAATAGTGCTTTTGGACGGAAAGGGAGAAGACTGAAATGAGGCTAGTTTGTGTAAAGAAGGAGAACCGCGCACTCTCTCCTTGGCTGTGAAGTAGTATAATTCACAAAAGTCATACACTTGCATTCATTGCTAACTAAATTTTCAAGTCATTTGGGTTATCACCTACTTTCTTCTATGTTGAGGATCCAATATTTACTAAAATATCTCTTTCTCTGAACTAAAATTGGTTTCCTTAGGTTGACCTGTCACTGATGAACCTCAGGATCTTAATAATCATATTGTAATGCTTCCCTCATATTTTGAAGAAAACTGCTCTTTGAAATTAAGAGAGTGGAATGGAATTTGACTGATTTCCCCCTCCACGCTTTTTTCATTTGGCTACTGATAGTTTTCTGCAATATTGAAACAATAGACTTGAGAGATGGCAGGAATACCACATTCCAACCAGGAGAAACTTTTTAAAGAACTTTTAAAGTGGACACTAAATTGAACAATTGCTTGTTTTTGTATTTCAGAGGAGAAGGTTTTGCCATTTTATTCTCCCCTCATAGTTAGTTTATTTATATTTATACATTTAATCACTGTATATCATTACAGCTTATAAGATGAATTTTCCCAGCACGAATACACTGAATATTAGTTAAGTTAAAGATATTTTCATAAACATTCTCATCAACAGATAATTTTTCATTTATGTGTCCCTTAAATGTTTTGCTTCTTTTTCCCCTTGATTCCCTTTTTCTCATCCTCCCCCATTTCCCATCCTCCTCCCACACTGTCTCTAGTATTGGTAATTATTCTCCATGCTTTTATATTTTCCAACTTTTCTGCTTTTGCCATACAGTGAGGGCATTTGGCATATATTAAGTGGGGACATACAATATCTCTTTCACAGTCTGATTTGCCTTGGCTAGCAGTAAATCTTTCACGTTCGTTCACTTTCTATCAAATGCCAGGGTCTTGTTGGTTTTTATGGCTGAATATTATTCCATAGTGTATGTGTGCCACACTTTTTCAATCCATTCATCTGTTTGAACATTTGGGATGGTTCTATGTCTTAGCAATTGTGAACAATACTGCAATAAATATGAATATACAAGTACTTTCCTAACTGAGTGTATTTCTATCATTTGGGTAGATATTCAGGAGTGGAATTGCTGGATCATATGGTAGTTCTATTTGTAGTTCTTTGAGGACCCTTCATATTGTTCTCCACAGTGGCTGTACTAATTTGCATTCCCACCAACAGTGTAGAAGAGTTCTCTTTTCACCACAGCCTCACCAGCACTTACCATTTTCTAAATTTTTTAGGTCTTGCCTTTAAAAATTGGACTTTTCCCTCTAGGTATCACCTAGAGCCATATTTTTAATCTTACAACACTCTTCAGATGTGGAACATGCAGGAGCTATGTTCTATTCTTGAACTTAAACATTTAGATTTGTCTAATAGTTAACAACTGGTGGTTAAGGGAGCCAGATCCCACACAGCCAAACGTGGTTTCAGTTCCAAACCCCGGTGACTTGAAAAGCATGCCAATGCATATGCATGCCCAAGATCTCTAGGAGATGAAGAAATGGAGAAGAAAAGACTATGGTATGGCCATGTCCTATTGTGGGTACTCTCTTTCTTTCTCTCTGTCTCTCTCAGTCTTTTTGTCTGGCAAGTAAACATGCCTCTGGCAATTAAAAAAAATGAAGTGAAAAAAATATGAGCCTTGTTAAAGAACTTGAGTTTGAACTATAATTTTGACTCTTTCCAGCTATGTGCTCTATAAAAAAATAACTTTTTAAGATAAAGTTTCTTTGTCTATAAATATTAATAAATTATTGCCTAAGAGAGCATTAAGTAGATTAATTGACACAGAGTTCAAAAATAATCTAACAATTCTGACCACGTAAGAAAGGATTATTGTAATTATTATAATTCTCTTTTCTCCTGTTGTATTTCCTTTTATATCCTTAAGAGGGACCTATAGAGATGGATTAAAAAATTTATAATGAAGGGATCAGCAGATACCGTAATGGCTATGTCACTAGACTCCCATGTAGCCGACCGCAGTTCGAGTCCCAGACCTGGTGGCTTAAACTCACGCTGGGTGCATGTGCGTGCATGCCCAAGATCCAGAGAGGAGAATGGAGGAGAAGGGAGTGTGGCCATCCCCCCGGGGGGGGTGATTTCTCGCTTTCTGTCTCTTTATCTCTCTCTGTCTTTCTGGTGAATGCACATGCTCTATAGCAAAAAACCTCTCCAAAATAAAAATGTTTTTAATGAAAAAAGTAGATTATTAGCACCATATGTGTAAAACAATAAAATTTTGAAAATACATTGATATTGTCCTATCCCTGAAATTATCAGAAATTAGCCCTGATACATTGCTTTTAATATTTATAATACCTGAAATTCTCATCTCTGATCCTCACTTATGATTTAATGTATAGACAAATTTATTTCTCAATGATTATGAAAGCACAAATGAAAGCACATAAGATAATATCTTTTACACAGTGATTGGAACTTAGTCAATATCACATTTTATTCTATTTGGTGCACATGGATAGAGATATATACAATGCTACTATATGTAATAATAATAAAAATAATGAGTTGACATTTACTAAGCATTTGTAGTATTTTAAGCAGCCTTCTCAGTAATCGTTCTATTTATTAGTTCACTTACTTTCTCACTACAACCTTGTGAAAGTTCTACTGTTATCATCTCCAGTTTATAGAATAATCTGAAGTTCAAAGAAAAGAAAGAAAAATACTGAATGATGGCTGTCTTATTTCATTTCAGTTTTATTTATTTATTTTTGAGAGATTTTTGCTACAGGATGTATGCATTCACCTGAGAGAGAGGTAGAGAGAGGCAGAGAGGCAGAAAGTGAGCAATCATCCCCGGGGGGATGGCCACACTGTAATTCCTTCTCCTCCATTCTCTTGGGATTTGGGGGCATGCATGCACATGCTCTGTGTTTCAGCTGCTTGTTTTGGGACTTAAACTGCATGGGATCACATGGGAGTCCAGTGCCTTAAACACTATGCCACCTGCTGGTCCATATAATGGTTATTTTAAATCTGAGACACCAAGATAAAAGCTGTTTTAGGGGTTGATGATGCTGCAGTAACAAAACATTACATTCTGTGAGGCTGACCACATGGGAAGTTCTAGGTTTGTGTCCAGATCATCCCAGAGTATGCAGGACATTTGTATGCCCATGATACTTGGCTGGTTGAAGCTGTGGTGTATTATAGGTATCAAGACAGTTAGGGGGTGGCTGTCTCTCTGTCTCTCTTGCTCACAGACAAAATATAAGTGAATTGAAGAACAACTTATTTTTTTAAATCTATTTTGTTGGCCTGAGGATGTTGGCATTTGAGGACAAAATAATTCTTCCTGGTAACTTGAAAGGTTCTTCAACGTTACTTCAAAAAAGTCTCTTTATGTGACTACTTCCTGTCAGACTTTAGAAAGTTCACTGAAAAAGAGTTTTCTGTCCTAGGTACCGAGTATGTCATAGCCGGTAAAGCCTTTTCTGGATAGGATATTTTATACCCACCATTCTGATTCTTTTAGATGAATGCTTCAGAGAGAGAAGAAAAACTATACTTTGTTTCAGGAAAAATTCATGAATTTTCATGGAATTTTAAATCATTTTAAAACCTTAATTTAGTTGATCTCTAGTTAGAAGAAAAAAATGAGAGGAAAACTTTTAAAAATTTTTTCCAAAGGATACATGTACTTGCCAGAAAGAGTTGAGGGGGAGAGAGAGAGAGAGAGAACCCTCTATGGTGCAGTCATTCCTCAACCGTTTCTCCTCCATTTCTTCCTGCTAAATTCTTCAGTGATATGTATAATTCAATGTCCTGGACTATATTTGGCCCATGAATTTAATGACTTTCAGTAAATATTAAACCCAGGGCTTGCACCATAGTCTAGTTGTTAAGGGAGCCTGACTCTCTATGGCTGACCATGGTTCAAAACTCAACCCTAGTGGCTAGAAAAACATGCTGGATGTGTGCATATATGTGCCTCAGATCCTGATGTGATGGGAAAATGGAGAAGGGATTGCAGCATGACCACACCCAACTGAGTGTTGCTTTCCCCATCTCCCTCTCCATTTTGCTGTCTCTGGTGAGCACATGTACCACCTGGCAATTTAAAAATTACAAATAAAAATAACTTTGTCTTGTACCAGACAGTGATGTGATAGTGAAGGCAGCTGGATCACACATGGCAAGCTGCACAGTTCTAGCTCTGAACTCAATGGCTTTGAGAACCAAACCAGACATATGTGCATACATGCCCAAAATCTTAAGAGGAGAATAGAGAAGGGATTGTTGCATGACCACTCCCCTCTGGGGTGCTATCTCACTTCCCTAACTTAGGTTTTGATTACTAATGTGAAAAAAGTGACACTAACTAGGGTGAGAGGGAGAGAATCAAGTAGGAAAAAACAGTAAAACGTGTAAAAAACACAAAATAAAAAATGGACAAAATATAAGTGAATTGAAGAACAACTTATTTTTTTAAATCTATTTTGTTGGCCTGAGGATGTTGGCATTTGAGGACAAAATAATTCTTCCTGGTAACTTGAAAGGTTCTTCAACGTTACTTCAAAAAAGTCTCTTTATGTGACTACTTCCTGTCAGACTTTAGAAAGTTCACTGAAAAAGAGTTTTCTGTCCTAGGTACCGAGTATGTCATAGCCGGTAAAGCCTTTTCTGGATAGGATATTTTATACCCACCATTCTGATTCTTTTAGATGAATGCTTCAGAGAGAGAAGAAAAACTATACTTTGTTTCAGGAAAAATTCATGAATTTTCATGGAATTTTAAATCATTTTAAAACCTTAATTTAGTTGATCTCTAGTTAGAAGAAAAAAATGAGAGGAAAACTTTTAAAAATTTTTTCCAAAGGATACATGTACTTGCCAGAAAGAGTTGAGGGGGAGAGAGAGAGAGAGAGAACCCTCTATGGTGCAGTCATTCCTCAACCGTTTCTCCTCCATTTCTTCCTGCTAAATTCTTCAGTGATATGTATAATTCAATGTCCTGGACTATATTTGGCCCATGAATTTAATGACTTTCAGTAAATATTAAACCCAGGGCTTGCACCATAGTCTAGTTGTTAAGGGAGCCTGACTCTCTATGGCTGACCATGGTTCAAAACTCAACCCTAGTGGCTAGAAAAACATGCTGGATGTGTGCATATATGTGCCTCAGATCCTGATGTGATGGGAAAATGGAGAAGGGATTGCAGCATGACCACACCCAACTGAGTGTTGCTTTCCCCATCTCCCTCTCCATTTTGCTGTCTCTGGTGAGCACATGTACCACCTGGCAATTTAAAAATTACAAATAAAAATAACTTTGTCTTGTACCAGACAGTGATGTGATAGTGAAGGCAGCTGGATCACACATGGCAAGCTGCACAGTTCTAGCTCTGAACTCAATGGCTTTGAGAACCAAACCAGACATATGTGCATACATGCCCAAAATCTTAAGAGGAGAATAGAGAAGGGATTGTTGCATGACCACTCCCCTCTGGGGTGCTATCTCACTTCCCTAACTTAGGTTTTGATTACTAATGTGAAAAAAGTGACACTAACTAGGGTGAGAGGGAGAGAATCAAGTAGGAAAAAACAGTAAAACGTGTAAAAAACACAAAATAAAAAATTATCTGTTGAAGATAATATGTATACTAATATCTTTGATTGAGCCAGCATACAGTGTATCCTGGTTGGGAAAATTCATTTTGTTTGTTGCAATGATGTACAGTGAATGATGTAAAACAAATAAAAATTTTAAAAATGTCTATTTTTAAAAAAGTGGCACATACTAAGAAAAAGGAGCTGAAATTAATTAAGCAAAAAACATCCATTATTAGTGAATGTGCCAGTGTTTTCCAAAGCCTTCTGATGTGACTAATGAGGTATGAAATGTTACTAAGGAAATATGTTAACTTTTCTTAAAAAAAAAAAACTTCCTGAATCTTCTCAGTTCCCAATACACATATTTATTGGTTTTATCTACCTTGTAAATGTTTCAAGAGGTATTTGAAATAACCCTTAAGGAAGATATAATATGGTCTGTTCAAGCTGTTTTGCCTTTCAGAGTGAATGTACTGGTAATGGTTTATTGTTATGGTGGAAGTAATTCCCTCTGTACACTTGTATTTGAATGTTATCAGAGGACATATGTCTAACTATGTGATTGCTGAAAGGATAGAGACCATCTATTCTCTGTCTGTCTTTGTTTAGATTATATATAAAGCTTATGTATAAAGACAATAGCCTATATGTAAGGGCAAAAGGAAACAGATGGTTGGGCAATGGACTTCGTTACCCGTTTTGGAAATTCTTGGGCCAGCACAAAATGTGGTGTTTAAGGCGCTGGATCCCACATGGCCAACTCCACGATTTCAGTATTAGACCCAGAGGCCTGAAAAACACACTGGGTGTGTGTATCCGAACTTCTTAGAAGAGAATGGAGACGGCATTGTGGCATGGCCATCTCCTCTGGGAGGCTATTTTTTTCACTTTCCCTGTCTCTCTTCAGCAAGTCCACATGCCCTATGGCAGAAAGCCTAAAGAAAAAGAAAATAAATTTCTTTCACATGACAACCCCTTTTTCTATGAATTCCCAGCAGGACTCATTATGTACCTTGTGAAACTATATTTTATAAGTAATCTAGATGAGGTAGAATTTTACCTTAGTGGTACATTTGCTTCTCTATTGTCCTTATCTTATATTTCATTGCTTTACAGCTTGATCTCACAGTGGTAAAATTTCTTATAATTTTTCATACTGAAAACCTAAATAATGGTGTCACATTCTTCCATTTAAGAACTGCTATGCAGGGATTAGCAGATAGTGTAATGGTTACATCACTAGACTCCCATATAATCTACCCTGTTTTGATTCCCAGGCCCAGTGGCTTAAAACACACTGGGTGTGTGTGCATGCCCAAAACGCTGAGAAGAGAATGGAAGAGAAGGAATTGTGGTGTTACCATCCCCGATGGGGGGTGATTTCTTGTTTTCTGTCTCTCTGTCTCTCTGGTAAGTGAACATGCTCTATAGCAAAGTTCTTTCTCAGAAAAAAAAAGAAAAGAAAAGAAAAAGAAAAACTGCTATGCATTCGAATTATTCCTAAAAATACAGACAATGAAATTCTGATGACAGGATTTCAATAACAATATTATATAAATCCCAATTCTTCATTAAAAAGTAGCTCTCCATTGTCTTTCAAGTTATATCACATGAAGAGCTGTTTATCCCATTTGCTGTCAGAATGGGCCCTGCTAGAAGTTATATTCTAGCTCTGCTCTTTAACGAACTAATAATATGGCTGCTATCTAATCACTTAAGTTAAGGGAAGGATAGAAAAGAGGAGATTGTAATTGATCCTTTATTTTCTTTTGCCAGAGAGCACATGAACTCACCAGAGAGAGACAGAGAGAAAGAGAGTGGGAGAAAGCATCCCCAATGAGGCATAATCATATCACAGTCCTTTGTCCTCTATTTCTCCACCCTGTCATAAGTTTAGGCACACACATACATTTGCCAAGCATGGTTTTCAAAACGTTGGGGATGTGATTTGAACTACTCAGTCAACCATGGGGGATCTAGATCCCTTAACCACTAGGCCATGGGGCCACCCTCCCCGAGTAATTGACACAAACAATAATACTTTAAAGGTACTCTAGTCTTTTCTAACTCAATAGTGTATTCAGGAGGGAAAAAAATACATTTTTTCTTAAATCTTCAGACAGAGTGCTACATTTGTGGACGCATATGTGTGTGTGTGTGTGTGTTTATAATGTGATATACCATATAAGTGTGTATATATACACACTATACACACACACACACATGAAATCATATGAAACAGTCAAGTGATTTATGTTCCCAGTGATGCTTGGATGAAAAGTACTGAATTCTGTAAGTGATGAGGAAACCAGTGACCTCACCACTTCGCCCCTGCAACCTCCTCTTTCTCCCTACCTCTCACCATGGGAAGACATGGTACTCTTGGCTCTACCCGCAGTAGTGCCTAACACAGTCAGCAGTGCATGTCCCCAGTGCAGGAGCCATACGAATGACAGGGGACTCAAATCAAGAAAGTGTGTACACAGGAACGATCAATAGGTGTTGAGTTCATAGCTAAGTAGAAGACATAGATACATGGGAAATGCATATTTTAAGCAGGTAAGTAATTACTGGAACCAGAATCATACATACTTACCTCCTCCAAAAAACAGGCAAGTTCATGGAAATTTCATAAAAGGAAACTTGGTAGGAATATGATACATTTTAAAATCAATGGCTAAATTGTAATTTCCTTGGATGTATTGACACTTTGCTAAGAGAAACATTTAATGCATATAATAAGAAAGAAGACATTTATTGATTATTATAAAATATCTGGTATAGTTTTTCCTAAGTGTTTCATGTGCCTGCATTATGTCCCATAGTTTTTTTGTTTGTTTTGGTGTTTATTTATTTATTTATTGATCTATTTATTTTTGGCCATAGGGCACATGTGTTCATCAGAGAGACAAAGAGAGAAGGAATGTGAGAAATCACACACCAGGGCAATTGGCCACACCACGATCCCTTCTCCTCCATTCTCCTCTTGGAATTTTGTATGTGCATGCATACATGCCTGGAGTGATTGTCAAGCTACTGGGTCCAGGCCTTGAACCACCAAGTCAGAATTATAGGATCCAGAGCCTTAACTTCCACACACCACCTGCTGGCACTATCCTTTGTAATGGTACAAAAATATATGCATTTAT
>NW_006159584.1:3746990-3764645 GCF_000334495.1 Tupaia belangeri chinensis | reverse complement strand
GTAACAAAGAGAGGTTAGGTGACTCACTCAAGAACATAGAACTAGTCAAGTTATAAAAACAGAATCTGAAGTCGGGTAGACTGAGTCACAAAGGACTAGTAGGCATGTGGGCTTTCCGCCATAGCATATCAATTCATTCTGGTTCAATTCATCTTAATTAATTTATAAAACATAAAAACAAATTTTCAAGACATGGAATTTTTAACTATAGTGAAGTCTAAAACTAAAATTATGAAACTAGATTAGATCAAGCTTACATTTTTTTATAACAATTAGATAGGACTCCTCTTTTTTCTTCCTCTAAATGTAATACATTTATTTATTGTATGAATAATTATCATCAAAAAGCTAGCTCACCTACTATGTTATCTATACATTCCATACTGCTGTAAATGTCCATGTGTTGTGAAGCAACCTGCTTATGTACAGAATGTTTTGATTTGATGATAGGCACTTTTGGGCTATGCTATAGGCAACTCCTTAATATTGGGCAGTTTTCATCTGCATTAGACCTTAAGTTGGTGAAGGGATATTGAAAGTACTGAGAAAAACCCTGCTACTTTCATTTGGATGCAAATCTTGCTAATCTAATTCCATACTGGTCTTCTATAATTTATATGTGTGTGTTTGTGTGTGTATGTGTGTGTGTGTGTGTGTGTGTATATATATATATAATTTTCTAAAAAATAATGTCACCTTTTATGAATAAGGCAACTAAAGCCCATCCAGCCCAAATGATTTATTAAGCAGGACATAGATGATCAGTGACACACCTGTACTCGCCACTAGACTTTCAATTCTTATTCCATTAGCAATGTTATACACAATTCCTTATTTTGGTTTTAGTAGTTCCATAGGAGAAAACATTCCTTGCATATAATATTGAGCCAATTTTCTATGGTTTTTATATTTAGAAGTTAAGTTTATTTTTATCATTAAAACTTAATGAAAGATTTTGAGAATTTTATTAGCCAGCAGAAGTTAGTCATTTGTAATTTGATTCATCAATCCATCACATATCTTTCATTATTGTCTAGTTTCAAGCTCTTTGTGAATATTGCTACATTTAATCCTTATAACACGTCTATGTTGTAGGACTTAATATTATGCCCAGTTTATATTTTAGGGAAGATGAGGAGCAGAGAGTTTAAATGACATCTTGTTAAATAACTTTGGGCCCAAGGTCACAGGAATAGTGGGTGAAGAAGCTGAGATTCTAACCCAGCAGACTGGCTCCTTAGCCTGTGCTTGTCTAGCATGGGAGCCAGGAAGTCACAGCAAAATTCTATTCAAAAAATTCCAAGTAGCATTGACACATTTTTTAAAAAATTTGTTTTCTTATGACACAGGGCTAGGATACTGTTTCAATTTAAAAAGTGATTCTTGCATAAGCAACCTCAGTCATGTCAAGTAGGACATAAATAGTATACATGCAGGCACTAAAATTTCTCTGTCAATACTGTGTCTGGTTTGGCATCCTTTGATATGTATTTCCCATTGTGCATGGTTGTGTCCACTTGCCAGAGAGAGAAAGAGAAGCAGAATGAGAGAGGGAGAAAGCATCCCCTCCCATAGGGCATGGTCATGCTGCACTCTCTTCTCATCCTGTTGAGATTTTGAGTACTCACAGCATGTCCCCCAAGCCACAGGGGCTGGGACTTGATCACAATTGGCCACATGGCATCTGGCTCGTTTCACCACTAAGCTATAGGGCTGGCCCAGCTTCTAACATCTCCATGTAAGTATATATTTACTGGAAAGACTTACTCCATAAAATAGGCAAGAGGAAAAAAAAATATTCACCTTCAGGGTGTGGATCACCTAGAAAGGAGGGGGAAAAAATACTTCTAAAACTGTAGGGGAGAGAGCCTTCATCCTCCTTCTGCCAAATTCTATTTGATAATTTTTCTAAGCCAGACATTCTGATCCTTTTTCCAGTCCTAGTCCTAATATGAACTCTAAAATGCTTTAAAATCAGGCAGCTTGAACCAAAGTACAAAGCAATAGTCTAAACCAATTCTCTTTTCCCTCTGGCTCATATAAAAGAGAAAATGGGCTGTCCTTTCTGGTCTATGTGGCTACCTGAGCCCACGCCATGGATACGCTTTTGGATGAGTTTTGGAAGATATTCAAACTCCTTCCCTGCAAAGAAGTCATGATCCAATCCTACACTTGCTGTTTCTTAACGCCTAAGGTGCACTGATCACCGTCTAACTTGGCTATCAAATTCACCATGAAAAATTGACAGTAAAGTGGAGATGGTTCTAGAGAGAGTAGCAGTTCTGAAAGCTGGAGATGGTTTATATGAAGTCTGTACAGAGGGGCAAGATGGTGGTGTACTAGGAATGCAACTGAACCCACATGGCCCATGGCATAGGCCTCCCTAAGCTCACAAGTGCATGCCTGTGATCAAGACCGGCTGAGACTAGGAGTGGATTATAACCCTATTGTGGTTCCCATCTCTTCATTTCTTTTGATCTCTCTCACTCATAGAAAAAATAAACAAAAAAATAAAAAATAAAATGACTATGCAGGATGGAAATAGTAGAATGAGATTTAATTCTTGGTATCACAGCTGAAGTTCTTGACGTACATAGGTAAACTCTATCACACAACTCAGTGTGCTGGTTCTTATGGGGAAAATAGTGATTATTATAATAGTTTGATCATCTGACATCAAGAAAGCATTCCAAGTAAAGAACCGACCTAGAGTGGGCACTCAGTCCCTCCCTACTCCCCAGTACTGTTCCCCTGCACACATCACAATTCAAACTCCTGCACATTAAAACCTCCATACACACACATATGATCACTCATACATATTACTATGCATACATACACCCACACACTATATTGGAACATAATAAAAATGAATGTTTGAAGGATTGTGGAAGATGACTAAACCAGAGATTCTACTACTAAACCCTTTATGTGAATTTAATTTAGTTGGAAATATACAGAGAAGCCTACCCCAGAGACCTACTCTTTATGTCTTCCTAAACTCTGTGTATTGTACATGTATATTTGTGTATTTCTTTAGTAATGCTAATATTGTTTAAAATTAAGTGAGCCAATCCTTTATAAATGTAAAAATTATAGTGCTGGAATTAAATATATTACTATAAAGTATTGGCTCTAAGTTTCTGTGTGGAAAATTCAAAACTTGGTGGTCTAAACAAGGCGTCATGAAGGCACAGGAAAACCTTTGTCTCATTTAAGTTTTAGGCCAAAAACATGACCTTTTTCCATAGGTCCATTCCTTGATCTTGACTTGGGAAAGTTTTTATTGTAACAGTGAGATGTTATTTTTCAAGAGATGAAAAAACAAGGAAAAATATTCATCCTGTGGTTACTTTCTGACAGGTTTGTCTGATAGCCTGACTTTTTAAGAGTTGTTAAGGACGAGAATGTGAATTTCCCTGGAAGGTTGTAACTAATAGGAAATATTACACAACTCTGTCTTGTACTTGAACATTTTTTTATTGTTTTAAGGATGCTGGGTGGGACCAGCAGTTGGAGTAATGGCTATGTCACTGGACTCCCATGTAGTCTACCAAGGTTCGAGTCCCAGACCCAGTGGCTTAAACTCACATCAGATGCATGTGCATGTATGTGTGCCCAAGATCCCAAGAGGAAAATGGAAGAGAAGAGATTGTGGCATGCACCCGCCCTCCCTCGCCCAGGAGGTGATTTCTTGCTTTCTGTCTCTCTGTCTCTCCCTGTCTTTCTAGCAAGGACACATGCCCTATAGCAAAAACCTCTCAAAAAAAAAAAATGCTTGGCAACTTAAGCAGCTTACCCAGAAGAAAATGATTAATCCAATGAAAAGATGGGGAAATGAGCTGAATAAACTACTCTCTAAGGAAGAAATATGAACAACCAAAAAGCATATGAAAAAATGCTTAACATCCCTCATTATAAGGGAGATGCAGATCAAAACCACAATGAGATACCACCTAACCCCAGTCAGAATGGCGAAGATTAAAAAAAAAACAAAAAATGGTAAGTGCTGGAAGGAATGTAGTGAAAGGGGAACTCTCCTACATTGTTGGTGGGAATGTAAATTTGTCCAATAATTGTGGAGAACAGTATGAAGGTTCCACAAAGACCTTCAAATGGAACTACCATATGATCCATCAATTCCACTCCTAGATATCTACCCAAAGGACAGGAGAATGCTCCTGAAAAGCATGTGCACGACTGTATTTACTGTGGCATTATTATGATTGCTAAGACATGGAATCAACCCAAATGTCCACAAATAGATGAATGGATTGAAAAATTGTGGCACATATACTCCATGGAATACTATTCAGCTATTAAAAAAAATAATAAGGTCCTGGCATTTGATAGAAAGTAGATGAATATGAAAGATTTGTTGGTGAGTAAAGCATGTCAGTCTATGAAAGAGAGACATTGTATGTCTCCACTTAACATAAACTGGTTTTCCACACTATGGTACAGACTGAAAGACTGGTGGACATAAAAGCATTGAAAATTGTTGTGGATACTAGAGACAAAGTAGAAAGAGAATGAGAGAGAGGAAGGGCACAGGGAAAGAAATTTGGGGGGAAAAATAGAGAGGTAAGACATTTGTGGGACACAGATATGGTTTATTACCTGTCGATGATGTGTATAGTATTCTCTACTGGGTAGGACTGTGGTGTATATCATACTGGTAAAGTCTCTACAATCTAAACGATGTATAGTGATTGAATGTATACATAATAATAATAATAATAATAATAATAATAATAAAAGAAAAAGTTTGGCATATATACTCTATGGAATACTACTCATACATAAAAAACAAGATCCTGGCACTGACTAGAAAGTGGATGAATATGGAAGATTTGCTGCTCAGTGAAGCAAGCCAGGCTATGAAAGAGAGACATCATATTTCTCCACTTAACATACACCAACCAACTGTCCATACTCTGTGGTGGAAACTGAGTGGTTTGAGGACATAGAAACATTGAAAATGATTATAGATTCTAGAGACCATATGGGAAGAGGGTGGAGAAGGGAAGAGTGTAAGGAAGGAAATTATGGAAGAAAATAGAAAGGAAGGACATTTATGGGACACAGAATTGGGTTGATGATAATGAATTTGGTATCCTCAACTGGACTGGTTTGAAGTGTACTCATGTTGGGTAAATTCAACCTGATGAATAGTGATATATAGTGATTAAATGTATAAAATAAAAACTAAAGAAACAAAAAAATGCTTGGCAAAAGTAATTTAACCCAACACTAACTTGTATTCTCAGAGCAATTAAGATGTTTGCATAGACTCTTATTCCCTTTCTTCTTATTAGGGCTTCAGAAGATTTTATGAGTCTTCTTACATCTTAAACTTTCAAATAGCAGTTAAAAATTGCTATGTTTTCAAGTAACCATGTCCTTAACTGAAAATTGAAAAATCTAGATAATACGGTATATTCAACCCTCATACTTCTCCACCCTTGTTAGTGTGACTTTTAAAAGAGCTGTTTGTTACAATTTTTAATATCTTTCCTAAGCTTACGCCATTTAAACATTCTACTGAGTATTTTTTGGTGTGATGCTCAAAAGAGATGCATTATATCAGTGACAATGTGATTCTATTAGTGTAGCTAATGCTTTTATTAAAGGCAGTAAATCCTGCACTATGACTTTGGTGTACTTTGTATCTTTTTTTCAAAATTCTATTACTTTTTTGATGCTGTGAAAAAGATATTAAAATTAAAAACTACCTGTTCTTGGTACAAATTGAAGGTAATAAATGCTAAAGAGATATAAATACCTCTTTTAAATGATTTATCCATTTTCAAAATTTTAAATTGTCCTTTGAAATGAGAATTTTTTGAAGGCACCTAAGTACAATTACTATTGTGTTACTGACCAAGATCTTAAAATTGAAATAGGCCAAAAACTTCTTTTGGGAGAGACCTCAGACCTTGGAAAAGAGATACTTTCAACACATATTAAGCAGTGTTTAAACATTCATTGACCATTTATTCATGCTTGAAATAGATTAAGAAATGAAAACATTCAAAAATTTGAAAACAAGCAAAAGGATGACCATGAGTCCTTTCAGTGTTTTACTGGAAGTTAGGTGTGTGTAATAGTCTAACCTAAAGATTAATAGTCTATGGATATACTGTTTTCTTCGTTTTACTGTTTACTATTGGACAGGATATCTCATAACTCTGTGTGTTAGTCCATTTTCTGTTGCAATAACAAAATATCATAGACTGATTAATCACAAACATAAGAAATGCATTTGTCTCACAATTCTAGAAGCTGGAAAGTCTAAGAACACAGCATTAGTATCTGGCAAGATCTCCATGCTGTGTCATAATGTGGTGAAAGGGCAAACTAGCACAAGAGACAGAGAGAGAAAACAGGGAAGAAACATATCCTTTTATCAGGAGCTCAC
This sequence comes from Tupaia belangeri chinensis, assembly GCF_000334495.1. Lineage (NCBI taxonomy): Eukaryota > Metazoa > Chordata > Mammalia > Scandentia > Tupaiidae > Tupaia > Tupaia belangeri. The sequence continues at coordinate 3,758,224 of NW_006159584.1, read as the reverse complement.
TCCCACAATAACCCACTCCTGCAATAACGGCGCCATTCATGAGGCAGAGCCCTCAAAACTGGAATAGTCACCTAATCACTTGTACACCTTTACAGTTTACAAAATGGTTTTCCCAGCATGAATACAGTGCATATTAGTCAAGTCAAAATAATACCTAGTACTCTATCTTCAACACATAATTTTTAATTTTTATTTCTATAAAATGTTTTCCCACTAATCTCCTCTCTCCCAGTCCCTAGAACCCACGCCCTCCTATATTTTTTCTAATCTTTCAGGTTGCCCTCCCCACCATTATATCTTCCAATTTTCAGTTTCTGTGCATATGTGCCACTTTTTTTTTTTTTACAAAAAATAACAAGTTCTGGCAAGATTGTGGATAAATGGGAATCCCTTGTGCACTGCTCGTAAGAATGTAAACTAGTATAGCCATTATGGAAAACAGTATGGAGGTATCTTGAAAATATAAAAATAAAACTACATTTGACCCATTAATCCTACTTTTGGTTATATAACCAAAGTACAGTACATAATTCTGCCAGAAAGATATTTGTGCATCCATTTTTATTGTGGCATTATTCACAAAAGCTAAGATGTGCAATGAACCTAGGTGCTCAATAGCTGGTAAGTAGGTAAAATGTTGCAGTACTCTTTTTTTTGGAGAGGTTTTTGCTATAGGGCACATGCACTTGCCAGACAGACAGAGAGAGACAGAGAGACAGTAAGCGGAAATCACCCCCTCCCCGGCAGTATGACCTTGCCACAATCCCTTCTCCATTCTCCTCTCAAATCGTGGGCACGCATGCACATGTGCCTGGCGTGAGTTTTAACCCACTGGGTCTGGGACTCAAACTGTGGTCAACTACGTGGGAGTCCAGCGACATAGCCATTACGCTAACTGCTGGTCCCACAGTACTATTATATTTGTACAAGTTAATATCAATGTGCTATGATTTGAATGACTCCTTCAAACACATGTTGAGGTTTGTCATCATGATGGTACTAATAGATTGAACTCAATTCAAGATGGATCAAATATCTAAACATAAAACCTAAAATATAAAAGTACTGGTAGAAAACACAGTGTATATACCCAAAGATAGGGAAAACTCTTGGAAACATTGAAGGAGGCAAAGACTTCTTAAATAAGATCCCCAAAGCACATGCAATAATCCTAAAAATAGAGAAGTAGGACTACATCAGGTTTCCACATAGCAAAAGAACAATAATTAGAATGAAGATACAACACTCAGAATGGAAGAATATTTAATTTCCTCAAAAATGTGGCATGTAATGCTACAGCAAGCACTGTCTGTCTTCTGATTTAAACAGAAATAACATGTGGGATGAATAACAATCCATTTCCTCCAAACAATCAGTGATGTCTGGATTAGAACTGTCTTGCCTGAAGGTCTTATATGTTCCAGCAAATGTCAGGTCATTTGACAGTCTCTCCAAATTACAAGCTTCTACAGTTTCCCATTGAGTATTGCAACATATTTTGAACGAGTAAATGTTTAGCAGTTTACTTTATCTCATTTTTAAATGACAGAAGCAGAGCTAGCAGATGGCATGGTGGTTAAGGTGCTGGACTTCCACATGGTCGACCATGGTTAAGTCCTGGACCTAGTATCTTGCTTTGTCACTTTCCCCTTTTCTCACTCTGTCTCTGTCTGTCTATTTGGTAAAATTTTAAAATAAATTATAATAAATAATAAAATTAAATAAAGGAATATTTTTTAAAGACAGAAGCAAGAATGCATTGCCTAGCAAATATTTCCTGTGAGCTGCTTTCTTACATGAGTCGGATGGCATTTCTTTAAAATTAGCCTCTTTTTTGAACATGTGAGACTTGTTTTTCTGAGAAAAATATGGAAATTGTTACTACTTTGATCTTAGACCATAAAACAAAGTTGTTCTTTTGTAATAGACTCATTAATGAGCATGAAAGTATGGGAAAATGTTTGATTGGGAGATTGAGAGGTACTAAAAAGAGCCCAAAGCAGATGAGTCCTATATTTGAGTCCAATATTCTAAAATTTTAATGTCTAGTACTCAATTTTTCTTTATATTCTCTTATCTTGTTAGTAAGCTATTTTTCATACTTATGCACCATGAACCAAACAGGATCTTACACTTCCTACTTTCTTTTCCACATGTATTATTGACCAGGTAATTTAATCACTAGAAACAACATACCTTTATTTTCAGTTGAGTTACTTTCTTTTTGATTATTTTGGTCCTGTAGACATAAAACAGATCTTCTCTGCTTCCTATCAATTATTTTGCTTTCTTTGTATTTGCTTTATTTCATTGTTGAACTGATTTCTTTTGTCTATTGGGTGCATTCTGCCTTGATCTTTTATTTACCAGAAATAGTTAAGTGAGTGACAATTGTAAAAGGAAAAAGATAATTTACACCTATTTCCTGTGTTTCAGTGTTTACCACCAATTCTTCTCCCACTGCAAAAAACAGTCAAATTATTCACTTTGAATTCTAGGCTAGCATTGACAGTATTCAGCAAAGTGGAGGTTTTACTGAAGGTCTCTTATTTGAACTGAATGATAAATCATGACTTATTTATTACTGTTCATTTTTTTTCTTGTTCATGACAATATGAGGGTCATTGCGTTCTAGCTGTTGAGGCAGAAGTTCAAGCTCTAACAAAAAAGTATATTATGGGACCAGCAGGTAGCATAATGGCTATGTCACTGAACTCCCATATAGTCGACTGCAGTTCGATTCCCAGAACCAGTGGCTTAAAATCACACTAGGCATGTGTGTGTGTGTGCCCAAGATCCCGAGAGGAGAAAGGAGGAGAAGGGATTGCGATGTGGCCATCCCCCCGGGGGAGTGATTTCTCGCCTTCTGTCTCTCTGTCTCTCTCTGTCTTTCTGGTGAGTGCATGCACCCTATAGCAAGAAGCTCTCCCCCCCCACACACACACAAAAAACCCCATGTGTGTATATATATATATATATAAAATGACTCTGGATCAAACCTTTCACACATTCTAACCCAATAGTCCATTTTTGACATAAAAATGTTCTGCAATAAAAGCCTTAATTTTATTTTATTTATTTATTGGAGAGATTTTTGCTATAGGGTGCATGCACTCGCTGGACAGACAGAGAGAAATCACCCTCGAGGGAAGATGGCCATGCCACAATTCTCTCTCTTCCATTCTCCTCTTGGGGTTTTGGGCATGCACATACACATGCCTGACATGAGTTTCAAGCCTTTGGATCCAGGACTTGAACCACGGTTGGCCATGTGGGAGTCCAGCAACATAATCATTACACCTTCTGGTGCTGGTGTAATGCTAGTCCTAGACCAAAATATTTTATGAATATAGGTGCATAAATCTTGAATAAACTACAAACAAGCAAAATCCAGCAGGATATACAAATCATTAAGCCCCATGACCAAGTTGGATTCATTCCAGAAATTTAAGGTTAATAGCCAAAAGTTTTTCAATATAATTAATTTATCGGTACAATAGTAAATAAAACCACATGGTCATCTCAGTAGATACATAAAGTAAATGTCAAGAAATCCTCTCTCTCTGGTGAGCGCATGTGCCCTATAGCAAGAAGTTCTCAAAAGAAAATACATATGAAAATACACACAGGGACTTGATGGTAGTGCAATGGTTATATAGCACTGCTATTCTGGACTCAAAAGGGAAGGTCCCAGGTTCCTGTCAAAGGCCTCACTATACCTATCTTTTCATGATGAAAACATTCAACAAAATAATAATAGAGGTGAACACTTCAAACTGATAAAAAGGTATATTAATAAACTCACAACTGGGGCCAGCAGGTGGTGTGGTGGTTAAGGGCACTGGACTCCCACATGCCCAACCATGGTTCAATTCCCAGACCTGGTTACTTGCCTTATTACTTTCTCATTCTCTCTCTCTCTCTCTCCCTCCCTCCCTCCCTCCCTCTCTCTCACTCTGTCCCTCTCTGGTCAAATTAAAATAAATAAATAAATAATAAAGTTAAATAAAATAATTGTTAAAAATAAAAAACCCACAACTCGGGCCAGCAGGTGGCATGGTAGTTGAGGTGCTGGACTCCCACATGGCCGACCATGGTTTCGAATCCTAGACCTGGTGGCTTGCTTTCTCACTATCCCTCTCTCTCTGTTTCTCTCTGCTCAAATTTAATAATAATTATGATAATGATAAATAAGTAATTCTTAAAAAAAAACCCACAACTAACATCACACTTAATCATAAAAGCTTATATACTTATTTCCTAATATTAGGATCAAACTAATTATGAGGTTGGTGCAAAAGCAATTGTGTTTTCAGACTGTGAATTTTAAATCTTTCTAATTAGGCTCAAATGCATCTTTATTAATGAAAATAGGAACCATTACAAATGACGCATTTTTGCCAGTGAGAATAAGATTATTCCTGTAGCATAAAAATTCATGCTCTGGGATTTGACAAATTCTTGTAAAACCTCTTCTTCATCCTGCTGGTTGTGGAAGCATTTTCCCTGCAAAATGTTGCTGAGATGCCTGAAGAAGTGATATTTGTTTGGCAAGAGGTCAGGTAAATAGGAGACAAAACTTTGTAGCTCAATTCATTTAATTTTTGAAGCATTGGTTGTGCGACAGGGGGTCAGGCATTGGAGAAGAATTGGGCTCTATCTGTTGATCAATTCCAGCTGCAGGCATTGCAGTTTTTGGTGTATCTCATGATTTGCTGAGCATACTTCTCAGACATAATGGTTTTACCAGAATTCAGAAAGCTCTAGTAGGTTAGACCCTGTCAAACAGTGACCATGATCTCTTTTGGGTGCAGGTTTGGCCTTGGGAAGTGCTTTGGAGCTTGTTTTTGGTCCAGCCACTGAGCTGGTCATTGCCAGTCGTTGTATAAAGCCACTTTTAGTCACACATCACAATCCAATCAATAAATGGTTCATTATTGCATTGAATAAGAGGACAGTTCAAAAGAACTATTTGGGGGGGGGTTGGTTCATGAGGCACCCACTTATTGAAATTTTTCAGTTTTTCAATTTGCTTCAAATTTTAAATATTGAACAGCCAGAGAGTGGTCGATGTTGTGTTCTTCAGCAACTTTACATGCAGTTGTAAGAGAATCTTCTTTGATGATTGCTCTCAGTTGGTCGTTGTCAACTTGGCAATGACTGGCCACTAGCTCCTCATCATCAAGGCTCTCAACTCCTTTGTAAAACTTCTTGAACCACCACTGCACTGTACAATCATTAGCAATTCCTGGGACAATGTGTTGTTGATGTTGAGAGCTATTTCTGCTGTCTTACGATCCATATTGAACTCAAACAAGAAAATTAATTGAATTTACTCTTTTTTTTGAGAGGGGGTTTGTTGGGTTTTTTTTTTTTGTTGTTTTTTTTTGTTTTTTTGCTATAGGGTGCCTGCACTTGCCAGACATAGAGAGACAGAGAGACAGAAAGTGAGAAATCACCCCCCGGGGGGATGGCCACACCACAATCCCTTCTCTTCCATTCTCCTCTCGGGATCTTGGGCACACACGCACACACGCCCAGCATGAGTTTTAAGCCACTGGGTCTGGGACATGACCACAGTTGACTACATGGGAGTCCAGCGACATAGCCATTTCGCAACTGCTGGCCCCTTGAATTTACTCTTTGTCTAACACCATTTCCATAGTAGCAGTCAAGTGTGTAGAAATCAGCTCTAACCAATCAGGCCCATGTCCACTGCAGCAACAGCCTTAATTTTCTTTATGTTACCATTAATGGCCAGGAGTTAACTCAAATATCAGCCTTTCAGAAGATTTTTTTTTCTTTTTTTTTTGGAGAGGTTTTCGCTATAGGGTGCGTGCGCTCACCAGGCAAACAGAGAGACAGAGAAACAGAAAGCGAGAAATCACCCCCCAGGGGGATGGCCATGCCGCAATCCCTTCTCCTCCATTCTCCTCTCAGGATCTTGGGCACACACACACATGCGCCCGGCGTGAGTTTTAAGCCACTGGGTCCGGGACGTGAACCGCAGTCGACTACGTGGGAGTCCAGTGACATAGTCATTACACTAACTGCTGGTTCCTGAGCCTTTCAGAAGATTTTTGAAAAGCACTATTATTTTATTGTTTTTTAATAGTTTATTTTTAAAAAGTTTATTTATTTCTTCCATGAACAAATGAAACAGAGATAAAGAAACAGCATCCTCAACAGAGTGTTAATGCTCTAGGCAACCCAGATCATGGCCATGCACATACCCAGTGTATTCAGGGAGATCTTGAGACACTAACTTGCGACTGTCTCATGTGATCAGCCTCACAGAGCCTTGCATTTTTCTGCTGCCCTATTACCCAGCCCCCTCCTTCATTATACAAATTCAGCAACTAGTGATTCATTTTGGGGCTCATTATTATTTAGAGGTCAGATGATAGGCTCTGATGCCATGTCACATTAAATACTTGTTCTGTAGCATAACAGATTTGGACCTAAAAAGCTTATTTAAATTGCCTCAATTTTTAGTCTCTAAAAAAATTTTACCTCACAGGATTAAATGAAATAATACATATAAAGGATTGAGACTAATTTTGGACACATGCTAAGTATACAGTGAAAGTGATCTACTAAATTATGTACCAAAAACCATGCTAAGTATGCAAGGCATCAAAAGGTCCAGAAATGGGCTGTCCTCATTGTTCAGTGATTAAGGGAGTTGGATCTCACCCGGCTAACCTTGGTTTGAATCCCAGCTACAGCAGCTTAAAACATATTTGCATGTCTGTGTACCCCAAATCCTAATGAATTCTGTATTCAAAAAATCAGTCTATGGAACTATTCACTCAATGTGAACAAGTAAACATTATATATAAAAAGAACATGTATGATGTAAGTATTTTCTCAAGAAACATGTACTCAGTATTTTTAACACATTTATTTATTTACTTATTTATTTTAATTTATTGTATACATTTAGCTTATAAGATGAATTTATTCCACATGAGTACACTTCACACACCAGTCCACTTGAGGATACAAAACACATCAATGTATAATAATCCATTTCTGTCCCTTATATGTCTTGCCTATTTTCCTCCTTAATTTCTTTACTTACACTCTCCCCCTTCTCCTTCTTCTGACACTGTCTCCACTACCTATAACCATTTTCAATGCTTCTATGTTCTCTCACCTCTCAGTTTTCACCAGAGTACGGACAGTCAGTATATATTATGTGGAGACAGAAAAATGTCTCTCTTACATAGCCTTGCTTTCTTCACTCAACAGTAAATCTTCGATATTCATCTACTTTCTATCAAATGTGACAGTCTTGTTTTTTTGTTTTTTATTTTTTTAATGGCAGAGTAGTATTCTATAAATTATATGTGCCACACTTTTCCAGTCGTTCATCTGTTCATAGACATGTGGGTTGGTTCCATGTCTTAGCACTTGTGACTAATGCTGCAATAAACATAGCAGTGCAAGCACTTTTCAACTGGGCATTCTTCTATCCTTTGGGTAAATACCCAGGAGTGGGACTGCTGGATCACATGGTAGTTCTATTTGTAGGTCTTTGAGGAATCTTCATATTGTTCTTCACAGTTGCTGGAAAATTTACATTTCCACCAGAGGTGTGGGAGAGTTCCCCTTTCACCACATCCCTGGCAGCACTTATCATTTTTTGTTTTTTTAATAGTTGTCATTATGACTGGGGTTAGATGGTCTCATCGTGGTTTTAATCTGCATCTCCTTTAAAATGAAGGATATTGAGCATTTCTTTGTGTGCTTTTTGGCTGTTTAGATTTCTTCCTTAGAGAGTTACTTATTTGGCTCATTTTCCCTCCTTTTAATTGGGTTAACCATTTTTTTCTGGGTAAGCCACTTGAGTTCCCTGTGTATTCTGGTTATCAGTCCCTCACTTGGGGTATAGTTTACAAAAATATTCTTCTGTTCTGAAAGTTGTCAATTCACACTAATTACTGTGTCTTTTGCTGTGCAGAAACTTTTTAATCTGATGTAATCCCGCTTGTTTATTTTTAGGATTATTGTCTATGCTTTGGGGGGTCTAATTTAAGAAGTCTTTGCCTACCCCAATCTCTCTCAGAGTTTCTCCAGTGTTTTCCACCAGTAGTGTTATAGTTTGAGGTCTTAGGTTTGGATCTCAGATCAGTTATAGTTTGAGGTCTTAGGTTTGGATCTCGGATCAACTCTGAGTTGACTTTTGTTTATGGTGAGAGGTAGGTGTTCAGATTCATCTTTCTATAGGTGGATACTCAGTTTTTCCAATACCATTTGCTAAACAGGTTTTCCTTTTCCCACCAGATTGACTGGTACCCCTTGTCAAAGACTATTTGTGTGTTTTAGGGTTTATTTGGGGGGTCTCTGTTCTTTTCTATTGGTCCACTTGTCTGATTTTGAGCCAATATCATGTTGTTTTAATTATCACAGCTTTGTAATATATTTGGGAGTCAAGGAGTGAAACACTATCCACTCTAATCTTCTTATGCAGTATTGCTTTGGCAATACGAGGTCTCTTATGGTTCCAGACAAATTCTATAATTGTCTTTCCTAGATCTGTAAAGAATGTCTCTTGTAATTTTATAGAGATTGCATTATATATGTAAATTAATTTGGGTAGAATTGCCATTTTGATTATATTAATTCTCTCAATCCAGGAACATTGATGTCCTTCCACTTTTGTGTCATTTTCATTGTCTTTTTAAAGGATTTTAATAGTTTTCCTTGTAGAGGTCTTTGACTTCCTTGGTTATATTTATTTCTAAGTATCTTTTACTGTTTGTGGCTACAGTATTGGGATTACTTTGTTCAGTTTTGCCTCTGTCTGACTGTTCTTTATTTATATAGAAATGTTATAGATTTTTGTAATTTGGTTTTGAATCCTGTCACTTTACTGTATTCGTTTATCATTTCAAGAAGTTTTTTCATGGATACCTTGGGGTCATCTATGTATACAGTCAGGTCATCTGCAAATAGAAATAATTTCAACTTTTCTTTCCTTATTTGAATGCCTTTTATGTCACTCTCTTTTCTGATTGCATTTGCTAGGACTTCCAGCACTATATTGTAAAGGAGTAGAGAGAGGGGGAGCATTATCTTGTACTCAGCATTTCTTGAAAAAATGTCCTAAAATATGATGAACTACCATATGAGAGTAAAAAGAAAGAAGAATCACTTCCCCACTTGATAGCCCAGTGGTTATCATGTTTTATTTCAACCTTTTTTTTAGCCTGCCCTAGGAAGTGGAATTTATTTAAGTAAATAAATATACACTATCCAAAAAGTTTGGGGGGGGGGTTGTGTGTGTGTTTTTGTTTGTTTGTTCTGTTTTGCTTTTAACAAGTGTTAGCCTGGTGTTCTGGGATTTTTGGTAAAACTATTCATGCTTTTCTGTGTAATGCTCGTAGCAAAACATTCTTGTATACACACAGCTTTATAGAAAAGCTTTTACCTACTACTTGGTAAACACTTGAGTTTGTATACAGAATAGTATTTGATGACTTTATTGTGCCACAAGGCTATATAATTCACTCCAGAGTTTTCTGCTGACTTTATAAATAATAAAAACATGTTTTTAGTGCTTTATGACTTGTTGTAAAATCTTAATGCTAAATTTAGATCACTGGAGCATTTATTTATATACATGTACTAAAAATACGAGAATTTAAATGCTGCACAGACATGTAAACTTTTTTTTCCAAGTGTTTAACTAATTGTACTAGAGAGAAGGAGAGGAATCTAGAATGTAAATTTTATCACATTTCTGTGACTTGGAAAAAAACTACAAAGAGAATTATCTTTAAAACATTAAAAAATATACTTTTCCTAACTTGTGTGATTTTTAAATAATGAAAACAATTTCAAAGCAAGGATTATTTGGGAAGACGATGATGTCACTAGAAATTAAGGACCAGTGAACACATGGACTCATTACTGCCAAGACCCATTCCACTCTCAGTTTTGCATTTATCTTTGTATTCACTTCCCTTTGTTGTATCACAGTTTCATCACCATGGTGGAAAACACAGTCATCAAGAGCTCTTGAGATTTATACTTCACAGCTTCTGCTACCATTAACTTTCCTTATTTCTAGTTAGAAAAAGAAAATTACTTTGATAGATTTGCTTTAGTCAGGAGAGCGTCCCAGGTCCAGGGGTAGAGCCACATAACACATTTGCATCTGCCAGTAGGGCAACACAGATGTGAAGAGTTGGTGGAGGACAATTTGGGGAGAAGAGACAGATGGTGGGTCAACTATACCAGAGGTTTTTTTTGTTTTGTTTTGTTTTTTAACTTACTTGGAAAACATAGTTTTCCTGTCTGAAGCCTATATCAGTTAGGTAGTATTGGTTACAATAACAGGAAAGTTTCGGCTTAAACTGACTTAAACAATATACACAGATAGAGATTGATAGAATATATGTAGAGATACAATATACATGAAAAGAGCAGAGGTATATTTTTTTATGATCCAGCATTCAATACTGTTCCCAAGAGCTCAGTTAATGTCCCTGTTTTGATGCTGTAATGTCAGCTGCACACAAACGGGGCTGTCCGCAAGCTCTTGAACATGGTTCTTTGTTGCAGTATTCCCTTCCAAAGCACTAACATTTACTCCTATTGAAACAGCGTAAACTCATGTCCGCTCTGACATTACAACTGGCTAGGGCAGTAGAGTGCCTCCATTGGTTATGTCCTCTCATTTTTAAGTTTGGAAAGGATATAAATGGATAACTAAAATAATTTGAGGGCATTGAGAAGAAGGAAGTGGAGGAATGCTTGCTGGGAATATAGTCTAGTATCCATCTCGGTTTTCATCCCTGTACATTACTCTAGAACTATCACTATATTATTATTCTTGAACTATTTCATTCCTGTGTCATTTAAATAGAAGGTAACAAAATTTAACTGAAGTCAACATTGTTAGGGCTTAAGTATGTAGTTCATTCTTTCTTCTTCCCAGAGATGCTAAGCAATAATAAAATACTAGTTAATGATTACTAGCCTGATATTTTAATACTCTTAAGGTCAAACTAGAAATTAGTTAAGATCTGAGACTACATTATTCCTCTTTCTTCTTGCCCATTCTACACATTTGGGAAGGCACACTTCGGTATCACTGTGGAGAGAGTGAGAGAAATCTGGCCAGACTCCTAGAGAGTATGTAACTTAGGTTACCCATTTCAGCTGGAGGGATAGGGATAGCAGCTTTCTTTGGGTGGCCTCAGGAAGTAGAAGGTGGAGTCAGA
>NW_006159584.1:3743494-3746959 GCF_000334495.1 Tupaia belangeri chinensis | reverse complement strand
AAAGAGTTTTGAAGGGGTACTGGCTGATGGCAGAGTCAGCTGTCCATTCACACCAATTTGCTCCTCTCCCTTAGGAAGACTTCAAAAAGGAATGACGGGAGAAGCAAAATCTCTCTCATTACTCTCCTGCATGAGATAGGACAGGAACTCATGTGTTCAGGTTTTCAGTGAGCAGTGAGATGGCATTTTTACAAGCTTTTATTATATTCCTATTCCTTTAATTAACACATTCCTTGTCAGGTAGAAAATCATGAATATATGCACACACACACACACACACATGCACACACACGTGGGTGTGTGTGTGTATATATAAAGTTAACTTTTGGGACCAGCAGTTAGCATAATGGCTATGTCGCTGAACTCCCATGTAGCTGACTGCAGTTTGAGTCCTGGACCCGGTGATTTAAACTCATGCCGGGCGCATGTGCGTGCATGCCCAAGATCCCGAGAGGAGAATGGAGGAAAAGGGATTGCGGCATGGCCATCCTGTCCCCCCCCACCCCGCCCCCAGGGGTCATTTCTTGTTTTCTATCTCTTTCTCTCTCTCTGTCTTTCTGGCAAGTGCAAGTGCCCTATAGCAAAAAACTCTCCAAAAAATAAATCAATAAATAAAATAAAATAAACTTTTATCCTCTGTAAATAGTACATGTCTACAGTGTCTACATTTTCCTTGAACTTACAGCTATTCAGTGACAAGAGAAATGAGTGAAGGAGAGAAAGAAAGATCAGTGATAGAGCTCACTGAAATGGGACCTTAGCTGTAGACAGAGTAGGAAGAAAAGAAGTAGAAACAAACATTTTTCAACCTGTTTATTTACAGTATTGATTATGTGATGATGATGAACATGTGTATATTTTTATTAGGAACAGTTATTCCCAAGACTTGAGATTTTATCGATTCATTAAAGAGTAAAACTTTAGCTAACAGACTTTTAGTTACTTTACTTGTTTATGGTTTTATTTTTGTTTTAGTTTTTCTTTGAAACAATCCATCGATAAGACCCATTTATATGTGCAATGGGATTATGGTACTTGGAAAGAACAAAAAGTTGACTGAAGGCCTTAAATACAACTCAACTCCTTCTCACCCCTTCTGATCATGTTTAGATTTTATTTATTTATTTTATTAAGAGGTAATACTTATTGTCAGGAGCAAGATAAAGCAAAGATTTCTTAGGTCAGTAATCTGTCATTGTATTAGGACTGACCCATGGAGATTGAATAAAAGCAGGTTTTTTTAATTTAAAAAAATAGAATTTCTTGGAACTAGCAGTTGATGTAATGGCTTTGTTGCTGGACTCCCATGTAGTCAACCACAGTTTGAGTCCCAGACCCGGTGGCTTAAAAAGTCATGCAGGGTGTGTGTGTGTGTGTGTGTGTGTGTGTGTGGGTGTGTGCCCAAGATCCCAAGAAGAGAATGGAGGAGAAGGGATTTGCGGCATGGCCATCCCCCCAGGGGGTCATCTCTTGCTTTCTGTCTCTCTGTCTCTCTCTGTCTTTCTGGCGAGTGCACGCTTACTATAGCAAAAATCTCTCTGAAAAAAGTTAAAAAAATAAAAAAGTTTCCTGATCTTGCTGTATATGGGATTGTCAGAAAAGTCATAACACACGTTGGCATAGAAAAACAGAAAAAAATACATCATGACTTTTCTGACAATGAAATATTTTACTATTTGATATGAAAGATCTCTAATAGAAACGAGGAAGCAAGGACCCACTGTCTTAAGCCCTCGGGGTATTGTATGGCCTTCCTAAGCTTTGGTACTTGCTCAAATAAAATTCTAGAATCAAATGTATTAAAAGTAAAAGACTCTGGGACCAGCAGTTAGCGTAATGGCTATGTTGCTGGACTCCCATGTAGTCAACCACAGTTCGAGTCCCAGACCTGGTGACTTAAACTCACGCCGGGCACGTGTGCATGTGTGCCCAAGATCCTGAGACTAACTTTATTTTTAAAGCAGATGTATATGAAATTGTTTCTGGAATTCTTAAATAGTAAAAGTTCATTAGTAAGGTACTACCTGTGAGTTTTGCAGTGTTTTAATAAGTTCTAACATAATATCAAAAAAGCCATAATTTTTCTTAAGAATTATTTATTTAATTGATTTTATTATTACTATTATTTAATTTGATTGGAGAGAGACAGAGATAGAAATAATGGGAAAGAGAGCAAGCGAGAAAGCAAGCCACCAGGTTCAGGACTTGAACTACAATAGGTCATGTGGGAGTCCAGCACCTTCACCACACCACCTGCTGGCCCTACAACAGTAATTTTTAAATTCACAGGTGATCATTGGTATTATAGAAACATGTGCTGAGTTTATTATATTTGTCTCTTAATGAGAACTTATAAAACGTTTACTTTATGTTGATATAAAAATGCTACTATTTGCACTTATGTTGTTACAAAATGATTTTATTATGAGGAATAACAAGAGAGGTTGAAGTAGCCATGCTCTGGTTGGAAATAGCACCCACAATACAATCACTATTGGCCTGTTTAGGGAGACCACAGAATACTGTGCAGCTCTAATTCTAGTCGTAGTGGAAGCACATACAACCATGTACCAGGGTCATTTTCAGGATTATGAGGACCATCGTATGTGAATGGCCTCATACCAGGATCAGAGGCTTTGCACTTTTTAGTTATGTCACATCCAGAGGGATAGCAAATCAGCAAACAAGGAGTTGGGGAAATAAGTGCTCCAAAATCTCTTTGTGACTGGTGTCTATCTCCTGAAAGTACCACTCTTTATCTTAACCAAAGCCAGAAAGCAATGTGACTCACTGATAAAGTCCATAATAGTGACTCTCCCAGGGAACAAAACATTATGAACGAAGGGTGCAGAGTGGATCTGGGAGAAAAAAAAAAAAAGGAAAATCTCTAATATATATACATGCTGGGACCATGCAGTTAACACAAGCTGAGTATGAAAGAACTGCCCCTCGTGCCTAGAGCAAGGACTCGGCTGAGGAGAACTGTTTGCAAGGTCAACAGTTTTACGAGTTCTGGACCTCACCTTCATTGTGTTACTGTACTGGCCTGCACTCAGTTTCTCTGCCATGGGCCTTATTGCCATACCCCAATACCCCATAAAGGCACCCCCAGCCTTACTATAACTTTTACAATAATCCTGAAAGAATGCAGTCCACTAAGGCGGCAGCTGCATAGCGCGGTGGCTGCAAACAGGAGTTACTCCCATTAGATTCACCCCACCCTATTGGAAAATGTCAATAAAAAAATGCTACATTCACTTCTCCTACTGGGGATTACATAGATAAACATTAGAAAGGTTTAGGTTAAAGCTACTAATGGGCGAACGATCTCAGTAGCTGAGAGGGGCTCAGGGACTCATCCATGAGGTGCTGTTACCCCAAAGACCATAAGCCACCCTTACTCTCAGGACAAGGGAAGATTGCCATTCCCCAAGCCACGGTCATTGTATAGAGCAGCATGTAGAG
>NW_006159584.1:3734664-3743383 GCF_000334495.1 Tupaia belangeri chinensis | reverse complement strand
TATATACTAACCTTGTCTTTACTAAACCAGACAGGATTTATTTCTAGGCTCTTGTAATTGCTACCACCGTAGCCTGAAGCTGAAGTTCTCAAAAGCTGACCCGAGGCTTAAAATTCTCAAGCCAATCTGGGACTAAAGTGATTGTGCTGGTCTAGGACTGAAAATTTCTGAAAACCCTCTCATCCAAAGACCCTCCCTGGTGATCAAGATCTAAGAAGAGAATGCTCCCAAAAAATGGACTTCCTCGTTCTAAAAATTATGACTGTTTATACCTAAACAAAACAGATGTCATGTTTTATGATTATTGTTCCTATACTTTAAATGCCTTACCTTTTGGAGTAAAATCTTTCACTTATTTCCCCTCACCCATCCTACTGCTGTAAAACTCCTTCTATAATAAATATGCATGACTCCTGGCCATCAGGGCTGCAGTCCGGAGTTTACTCTGGCTGTGGTCGGCTGAGAACATGCTAAAGGGCATGAGGTTTTAGTCTTATTCCTGTTCACCCGCGTCGCCTTCCTGTGCACCCACCCCGGCTGGGGTACGGCTCCCAGCATATATGTGTAATTTTAAGAGTACGGAAAAACTCTGCTTTCGTAAATTGAATATTCATATGATAAGTAAAATACTATGTCCTTAACTTTTTAATGTATTGTATGGAATGTGCCTTGAAGAGTTGAATTCATTAAAACTGAAACATTCATCTCACATTCATCCAAAGCTCGGTATTAGTCCCATAGCATCTCAAATATTTTCTAACTGTTATACTAAATTATACTAGTATTTTTAAGGAAATCTTTCATTTTTCAAGGTCACTGTATGTTGATTTTATATCTTAAAGGAATTAAAAACTCTATATACTTCAGAGATAAAAGGAAATTTACCAAGGGACATTATTATTCCTTTTTTGAATCATAGATAAAAGAATGACATTTAAAAATCACATCTGTCTAAGCTTATATTCATGGTATTATGGAAGAGTAGATGCAATATAACTGAAAAATCACAGAATAATGAGTCTGCATACTCTGCCAATTTACTTCACAAGTACCAAATCTAAAGTGATCTATGTTCTTAGAGTTATGATTCAATATTTTATAGGTTAAATTTTGTATTCTGTATTTGAACAGGAGTAGTGGCCCTAATCATAGTGACAGCTAAACCTAAATCAAGTATGCAAAAATCAATTCTACAAATAATTTTTGAAGAGAAGGGAATTAAAACAGAAACTTTAAGTTTTAGGTAAGTAGACTAAAAATGTGTGAAAATAATGGGAGTCTCATCTCTAGCCACTGGAGTTAGTTAAAATTATAAAAAGTTTTAAAGCCATTTTACAGTCAAGTTAAAACTGGACTACGAGAAATTCTTAAATATAATTATTTTGTGTAGACAAGTGATTGCATCATATAATAGACATATTGTCCTATATTTTTTAATAATTAATTTTATTTATCTTTTTCTTTCTTTTAATTTGCTAAGACACGTGTACTCACCAGAGAAAGGGAGAGAGAGAAAGCAAGCTGCCAGATCCGGGAATCAAACCATGGTCAGCCATGTGGGAGTCTACCATCTTTCTGTTAATATGGTGTATTACATTTATGGTTTTATGTATGTTGAACCAACCTTGCATCCCTGGAATAAAGCCTACCTGGCCATGATGTATAATCTTTTTTATATGTTGTCAGATACGATTTGCTAGTATCTTGTGGAGAATTTTACCATGGCAACTCTATATTTTTTCCTTAACACCCAAAATTTTTTCCAATCAACATATCAATATCACTAGGGAACCTGCCAGAAATGCAAATTCTCAGACCCTAACCCAGAAAAAAATGAATCAGAAAATCTGGAAACAGAGCCCATGCTGCTTTTTACCCCCCTACAGAATGGCCTTCCCTTCTGTCTACTTAGCAAATTTTTACTTGTTCTTTATGATCTGGTTCAAATAGCATTCACTTATAACACACTTGTAGCTTCTTCCTTTGAAAGAGAATTTTTGTCCTATCTTTTTATCACCAATGTTCAGCACTGTTCCCCGTACAAAGCCCTCGATTAATAGTAGTTCAAAACATTTATGATATCTTAGAATATCTATGAGAACACAAAACATGAAAAATATAATCATTCAGGCAATTTCATGAAGGATACAATGTGATAAACCCCAAGGACTCATTGTCATCTTGAAAGGTAAACAGGAAGTAAATCCTGAATGAGTGGAAAAGCCAAGTTAATGAGTTTGGATATGATCTGAAAGCTCTGGGTAAAATTTTGTTCTAGGCAGAGTGCTGGTTGCTTTGTTACTGTTATACTGGAATCATACCACAGTGAAATAGAAGTTGAGAACAAACTAGTTGCACTTGAAGACAATGAAGGGTTTGTATAAGCAAGTATAAAAGGAAGGGGCCACATAGGCAAAGAAAAGAGTTGCTTTATCCTCTAAGATGTTATCCTCTAAGAGTTTCATTATCCTCTAAATTCATGAGGCAAGATGCTGAGTAGAAGGAGCTTACTGTTTATGTTGTAATATTTAAATCTGAGGAAGGAAAATTTGTCAAAGGAAGGTAGCTATAAAATATTTTTAGAGTACTTCATAAATACCTACTTTGGAAAACCAAGAGTAGTAAACAAGCATAACAAATAAGGGAAGACAAAACTATGAGCATCTCCAAGAACAGTGGAAAATACACATCAATATTAAAGAAGAAGATTGACAATGACAGTAGATTGAGTGCAAACCAAGGTAATCCTGATGAGTTTGCCTTGATTATTGTCACCCGCAATCTGTATGAATGGGCTTGACTGGCTTAAGGTACAGAACCCAGTCTGAAAAACCATATGAGGAGAGGTTCTGAATTAGAAAAAATATGAAAAGAGTAAGCATGGAAAAAAGAAGTCAGATTTCAAAAATCGACACAGGCTCAATGAGCATAATTGACAGATGCAGATGGAAGACATCCTCTGTCTATAAAAGAGAAAATAATGAGACATACATTTCTTCCAGTGATAGATATTAGAATAAGGAGGCACAGGGACCAGCACTTAGCATAAAGGCTATGTCGCTGGACTCCCATGTAGTAGACCGTGGTTCGAGTCCTGGACCCGGTGGCTTAAACTCACACCAGGTGTGTATGTGTGTGCGTGTCCAAGATCCCGAGAAGAGAATAGAGGAGAAGGGATCGTGGCATGGCCATCCCCCCTGAGGGGTGATTTCTCACTTTCTGTCTCTTTGTCTCTCTTTTTTTGGCACGCATACACACCTATAGCAAAAACCTCTCTCAAAAAAAATGAATAGGAAGGCACAGAGAATAACTGCCTATTTAACTGACTTTTTACCTCACTTATGAGAGAATATTAGAACACATGGATAAAGCAGTTTCTGAAACACCAGTCACATGTCCCATAAAGGATTTAAATAGGTCAGATGTTGAGATGTTGATTCAGTTAAGTATGAGAACATCAGAAGCGATAGAGAATAATACCAACATATTTATGGAAGGCACAG
Source organism: Tupaia belangeri chinensis (assembly GCF_000334495.1). Taxonomy (NCBI): domain Eukaryota; kingdom Metazoa; phylum Chordata; class Mammalia; order Scandentia; family Tupaiidae; genus Tupaia; species Tupaia belangeri. Next base: position 3,739,880 of record NW_006159584.1, on the reverse strand, counting down.
AGAATAACTGCCTATTTAACTGACTTTTTACCTCACTTATGAGAGAATATTAGAACACATGGATAAAGCAGTTTCTGAAACACCAGTCACATGTCCCATAAAGGATTTAAATAGGTCAGATGTTGAGATGTTGATTCAGTTAAGTATGAGAACATCAGAAGCGATAGAGAATAATACCAACATATTTATTTTTTATTTAGAAGTAGAATGAAAAAAAAAACTGGTTTTGACACTGTAAATATCAGTACTCAGGTCCAGTAAGCATAATGATACTTGGAGTTTTCATAGTGTCTTTCAAATGCATTTTCCATGGCAGCATCATTATCCCCAATTTGCAGGTTGGAGGGGTGTGCACGACTGTCAAAATGGACAGATTTTGTGACTAGACCTGAATAATGACTTCTTCAACTTTTTTGAAGCATACATTTCTTGCAGAGCTATAGTTTATCCTCAGTTCATTTTCTTGCTTCTGGTATGTTTCTCATTATTTATACTAAGAGAAGCCATGGAGTCATTATCAATCCCTCAATATCTGCACTGGAGTGACTATTATAAAGAAAGGTTCCCCCTCTGCACTTTTACAAATTGACATGAACACCTACTATTATTCATATAACTTTTGAAATGGCCTTAGCTTCTATAAAGAAATAGACTAGACATCCAAAAATGAAAATTAACAATGATAAATGTGATGATAAAACTAATGCTAGATTATATTGGGTTAGAAGCTTTAAAAATGACTACCTTTTTTGAATACAGCAACCATACCTTTTTTGTATGACCTGGGGTTAATAGAAGAAAACTTTTTCTTGAAAAGATCAAGAAATTTGTCTATGATACACAGTTATGGCAGAACCAAGATTTGAGCAAAGGTTTGTCAAATGCTAAAAATCCTTTTCCTATGTTAAAGAACTAAAATAATTCACTTTACATAACATATTGATGTACTTTGTACCATTTGTTAAAACTTTTAGTCAGGGTAATAACTTATGACCTCATTTTTATAACTCACCATATCTCACTTAATTGATTTAGTATTTGGTTTGAGTAATAAATACTCTTGGAATCTACTGCATTCTATAAAGAATAACTCTCTTTATTTAGATTTTTATTTCCAATGAGTTTTCTCAGAGGGCGGAATATTTAGCCAAGGAAATAAAATGAGACAGGGTGAGCAAATGTGAGAGTCACTTGTTAAAGCTTGTAAGGAGGCTGTGTATACCTAGTATGTCTATTAAATTTTTGTAGCTGCAGAAAGAATACATGTTAAAGTTTATTATCACAATATTACCATCTTATCACTATGATCTCTCCATGAGTTATCACAATGTCTTCTCATTACCCTTAAAAAGATGAGTACATTCCAGTAAGTTTCTTATCATTATCTTTGTATCTATCAAATACTTATAACAGACTGGGAGAAGATATTTGTAAAACACATATCTTATAAAGGACTTGCATTCAAAATGTAATGCATAGTTATATATCCATATTTTTGTCCATATCTGCCATCAATATACATATTTTACACTAACACCATAGTTAAGATGAAAAATTGAAGGACTGGCAGTTGGCATAATGGCTATGTCGCTGGATTCCCATGCAGTTGACCACAGTTCGAGTCCTGGACCCAGTGTCTTAAACTCACGTCAGGTTCATATGCATGTGTGCCCAAGATCCCGAGAGGAGAATGGAGGAAAGGGGATTGCAGCATGGCCATCCCCCTGGGGGATTATTTCTCTCTTTCTGTCTCTCTGTCTCTGTCTTTCTGGTGATCACATGCACCCTATAGCAAAAACCTCTCCCCTCCCCTCAAAAAAGATGAAAAATTAAAATAAAATAATGAACTCTGACCAATGTTCTCTTACAGACTGTCTACTCTAAGCCTTAATCCCTCTTCCTGACATTTTTCATTCATAGTTTTCCTTACTTCAAAAATTTTTCTTTTATAGCTTTCCTTACTCAAAAAACATTCTCCTATTCTCTCTTTGTTCTCTCAATATGTCTCTCTTTATCTCTCTATCTCATTCCATCCATTTATTGGGTTGTCAGAAAAGTCATGACACATTTCTGCTTAGAAAAACATATGAAAAATATGTCATGATTTTTCAAACAACCTGATATTTACCTATCAATCTTATTGTTAGAGATAAAAACAGGCTTCAGAAGAACAGCAAAGGCATTAATGCTGAGTAGAATCAGAATGGCACGTGTGGAGACCATATCTAACTAAAGGATAAAATAGCATCGTTCTTCAGTTCTTTTGAGTTTTTTTTTCTCTTTGAATTTTGAGTCACAATATATTTTTAACTTTAGATTCAAATGTTATTGAAAGTCAGAGTAAATCTTATTGTGTATCAAGATGAAGTAAAGTTTTGGGACCAGCAGATGGTGTAGTGGTTATGTCACTGGACTCCCACATAACCAACTGCACTTTGAGTCCTGGACCCTCTGGCTTCAAAATCACACCCAGAGAAAAAAAAAAATCACACCCGGTGTGTGTGCATACATGCTCAAAATCCCAGGAGGAGAATGGAGGAGACCATTCCCCCAAGGGGGTGATTTCTCACTTTCCCTCTTGCCATCTCTGTCTATCTATCTCCAGTGAGTACATGTGCCCTAAAGCAAAACCCTCTTTAAAAAATAGTTTAAAGTGGTTGAGAAACCATAGGTTCTCTGTGCAGTCTTAGAACAGAGAAAAGATGAGTAATATTTCTGTACTTTTTATTCATCCCACTTATTTCCTATAACATCTTTCTACTAATGGAACATGGGTATAATTCTAGTGACATCAAATGATGATTAATTTTTCAGTTTTCATCAGATGTTTCAGTATTTGTTCTAGAATATAAACTGGAGAGACATATACACAGCACACAAAGAGAAAACAAGTTATCTTGATTTCTCCCAATAAAATAAAATAATATTCTAAGTGATTTACATTCTCATAGTATTTCAAGAAAAAGTATCACACATTCTTTTTAATCTCCAACTGCAATTAAAAAGTTATTTTTTTCAATTTGATACTTCCATAGGAATTTAAAATGAAAAATACTAAATCATTATACCAATTTACTGGTGGTTTGTTTATTTAATACACTCATATCCACAAATGTGTGTTGTCCTATTGGGACATTCTGTCCAATTAAGAATTAAATACCTAAAGTTTTATTATTCTGGGACCAGATGGTGGTAAAAATGTGACACTCTGTGAAGCAATCCCAGATGGAAAGATTCCAGTTCAAGTCATGAGATCTCCCTGAATATAATGTGCACACATTGGTCCACGATCTGGGCCTAGCTGAATGCTGGGGGTGAAGCATGACATCAAGATGTTGTTGAGAGTGCTCTTTCTGTCTTTCTTCCAGTCTTCTTTTTTTCCCTTTAAATATATTTTTTATTTCAATTTCTTTTATACTTTCAATAACATATGTTACTTAGTATGCAAAGTGAATATTCCAACACATATACATTTCTCACCAGTCCAGTTGAGAATACTATACATGTCATCTTCAACATATAATAACCCATTCCTTTGTCCCATAAATGCCTTGCCTCTCTATTTTTCTCCTTAATGTCCTTCCTCAGATTCTACTCCTTCATTCACCCTCTTTCCACACTGTATCTGGTATTTTTAACCATTTTCCATGTTTCTATATCCTCAAGTCATTCAGTTTCAGCTATAGAGTGCAGACACTTGGTATATATTGAGTGAAGACATACAATGTTTCTCCTTCATAGCCTGGCTTGCTTCACTCAGTAGTAAATCTCCCATATTCATCCACTTTCTGTCAAAAGGAAGGGTCTTGTTTTTCATAGCTGAGTAGTATTCCATAGAGTTTATGTGCCACACTTTTTCAATTCACTCATCTGTTTGTGGGCATTTGGGTTGGTTCCATGTCTTAGCAATTGTGAATAATGTCACAATAAACATCAATGTGCAAGCACTTTTCCAACTAAGGATTCTTGTGTCCTTTGGGTAGATACCAAGGAGTTGGATTGATAGATACCCAGAAGTGTAACTGCTAAATCATGTGGTAGTTCTATTTGGAGGTCTTGAGGAACTTCCATATTGTTCTCCACATTGGCTGTACTCATTCCTACCAACAGTGTAGGAGAGTTACCTTCTCACCACAGCCTCACCAGTTTTTATCATTTGCTATGTGTGTGTGTGTGTGTGTGTGTGTGTGTGTGTGTGTGTTTTATTCTTTGCCATTCTGACTGGGGTTAGGTAATAGCTCATTGTGGGTTTGATTTGCATCTTCCTTATGAAAAAGGATGTTTGAGCAGTTTTTCATATACCTTCTGGCTGTTCGTATGTCTTCCTTAGCTAAGTGTCTGTTCGGCTCATTTGCTTATCTTTTAATTGGGATGATAATTTTTTTTCTAGTAAGCCACTTGAGTTCCTTGTATATTCTGGTTATCAGTCCCTTATCTGAGGCATAGTTTACAAAAGCATTCTCCCATTCTGAGGGGTGTTGATTCACAGTATTTATTATTTATTTTGCTGTGCAGAAATTTCTTAATCTGATGTAATACTGCTTATCTTTTTAGGGATTATTGCCTGTGCTTTGGGGGGGGTCTCATTTAAGAAGTCTTTGCCTACCCCAATATCTCCCAGGATTTTCCCAGTGTTTTCCAGCAGCAATTTTATAGTTTGAGATCTTAGGTTTAGATCTTTGATCCACTTTGAATTGATTGTTGTCAATGGTGAGAGGTAGGGGTTTGGATTTATCTTTCTGCAGGTGGATATCCAGTTTTTCCATCACCACTTGCTAAGGAAGTTTTTCTTTTCCCAATGGATTGACAGGTAGCCTTTGTCAAAAATCAGTTGATTGTATGTTTGGGGGTTTATTTCTGGGGTCTCTATTCTGTTCCATTAGTTCACGTGCCTGTTTCTGTGTGGATACCATGCTGTTTTGATTATCACAGCTTTGTAGTAATTTTGAGGTCAGGGAGTGAGATGCTGCCCACTCTACTCTTCTTGTATGGGATTGCTTTGGCAATACAAGGTCTTTCATGATTTCAGACAAATTGTATAATTGTCTTTTCTAGATCTGTGAAGAATGTCTCTGGCACTTTGATTGGGATTGTGTTAAATGTGTATATTAATTTGGGTAAAACTGCCATTTTTATTGTATTAATTCTTCCAATCTAAGAACATGGGATGTGCTTCTACATTTTGTGTCATTTTTAATTTCTTTTTTTTTTTTTTT
>NW_006159584.1:3724886-3734597 GCF_000334495.1 Tupaia belangeri chinensis | reverse complement strand
TTGAGAGGTTTTCGCTATAGGGCGTGTGCGCTCGCCAGACAGACAGAGAGAGACATAGAGACAGAAAGCGAGAAATCACTCCCCAGGGGGGATGGTCATGTCACAATCCCTTCTCCTCCATTCTCCTCTTGAGATCTTGGGCACGCACGCACATGCGCCCGGCATGAGTTCTAAGCCACCGGGTCCAGGACGCAAACCACTACGTGGGAATCCAGCAACATAGCCATTACGCTAACTGCTGGTTCCCAGTATCTTATACTTTTTGTGGCTATGGTAAAGGGAATTACTTTTTTCAGTTCTATCTCAGTTGTTTATATATAGAAATGCTATAGATTTCTGTATGTTGATTTCATATTCTGTAACTTTACTATATTTGTTTATTACTTCCAGGAATATTTTCATAGACACTATTGGGTCTTCTATGCATATAATCATCTCATCTGCAAATAGAGATAGTTTCACCTCTTCTTTTCCTATTTGAATGCCTTATATTTTATTCTCTTTTCTACTTGCGTTGGTGAGGACTTCCAGTATTATATTGAAAGGGAGTGGAGAAAGTGGGTATTCTTGTCTTGTATCAGTTTTCAGTGGAAAAGCTAACTTTCCCCCATTCAGGATGACATTAGCTATGGGTTTTTTATAGATGGCTTTTATTGTGTTGAGAAATGACGCTTCTATGCCAATTTTGCTGAGAGTCTTGATCATGAAGGAATGTTGTGTCTTATCAAATGCTTTTTCTGTATCAATTGACATGATCATAGGGTTTTTATCTTTCTTTCTGTTAATATGGTGTATTACAATTAACGTTTTACATATATTGAACCAACCTTGCATCCCTGGAATAAAGCCTACCTGGTCATGATGTATAATCTTTTTTATATGTTGTTGGATACGATTTGCTAGTATCTTGTTGAGAATTTTTCTATCTATATTCATCAGAGATATTGGTCTATAGTTTTCTTTTTTTCCCCTTGTCCTGTCCTTGTCTGTTTTGAGAATAAGGGTGATGGAGGCATCATAGAATGAATTAGGGAGAGTTTCACCCTTTTGGATCTTTAAAAATAACTTAACAGAATGGGGGCTAACTCTTCTTTCAATGTTTTGTAGAATTCAGAGGTGAAACCATCAGGATCAGGACTTTTCTTTGTTCAGAGGTTATTTATCACTGATTCAATCTCCTGGCTTGTTATCGGCCTATTCATACTTTCTACCTCCTCCTCCTGACTCTTTCAGTCTCTCTTGCTCACTGAAGAAACAAATGCATTTTTAATGTATCATTTTATCAGTTTTTGCTATATAGTAAACATTTCACTATTACAAACATTCCACAAGACACAGACGTACTTTGGCCATAGGTGAGAAGTCTGAAAATATATCTATAAGCAGGTACAGCATACAGAACAATTTATAGCTAATCTTTAACAGCCTTAAAATTAGATAAGTCTAAGTATGCATAGAGGACACTCTAGGTTTATATTTACATGAAGCAATTTATCTTCAGAGAAGACAAGATGGATTAGCTTAATCAAACAATAATGAATCCATGTATGTTATAATAGAGAAGCAACAATGTAAAGTATAATAATGTGGAATACATGGTTGCTTTACTTCTAAGGTACTTGTGCAGGAAGCCCTGCGTAGAGGAGATTATAACTCTGGGATGGCTCACATCATTCAAATGTCTGAAGTACTTGGAACATATGGTAGTCACACTCTTTTATGGTAGCATCAGAGTGAAGAATAAAAGGGATTTTTCTCATTTTATGGAGGGTGACTTCTGGAGTTCACTGACAAGAGAGAAAGAATGAACCATTTTATAAGTAAGAGGCTAGTCTAGAATGAATGAGTTCAGCTGCCACACCTTAAAATAAAATGCATGGGCAGGAGATGCCACAGTTATGTGAGAACCATAAACATGAATGGAGGAGTGGTGGATCATACCACCAATAGAAGGGACGGGGAAATGGCCTCAGTGCCACAAGGAGGCGAGGAGGCTAAGAGAGGTTGCAGAGGCAGGAGGAAGAGAATGTCAATGACCTCAGTGATCCTAAACTAATAATGGCCATCCCAGGAGTTTTACTCTATGGGAAAAAGAGACACTGGGCTATTACTGGAGTGAGGAGAAAATTTGTTTCCTTTTTTTAAGATGGGAAAAACTTCCACAAATTATTACCACCAATGGGAATGATTAGTAGAGAGAAGAAATATAATTGTGAAGGAAAGAGGGCAGAAGATAGAACCTAGTAGAATCTAGTACAGGGATTAGCCCTGGGGTCATGCATAATTAACTGGTCAGATCCAAAGAGAACCCTGAGCATACAGACTCAGGTACAAGAAGACTGTGGGAAAATATTTAGATTACTGCCATGGAACCCTCATTCATTCACTCATGCATTCATTATTCCTCTTATTTATTCAAGTGAAGAATGTACCAAGTATAGTACTGGTTGTTAGGTAGGCAGCAATAATCAAATTTTATAGAAGTGATACAGACTGAGGAAAAGATTTCATACAATAGCATGGCATTCAATGGAAAAAATAGTTGCACAGCTTCTACAAAGGACTAGCATTATTAAAGAATGAGGCAAATATGAAAGTATAAAAAAAAGAGTTGTGAAAAGTCCTAGATAAAACAGATATTTATTATGATAAACTGTGTTTATATTTTTACTTTAAGATTTAAAAATATTACTAGTATCACATCTTAAAAGAGAAGTGTATTAGAGGATTCTTATCTCTAGGAGTATACATGCAACTCTGTTGGTGTTAAATACGTCAAAACCCTTTTCAGCGAATCATGCTAGCTAAACATGTGGAGAACTGGGGCAGAGTCAGCAGTACCTAATGACTAAGTACTGCAGTGGACGTAGCACTACACTCAGCTAGAAGTGCGCATCTGACAGGACACCACATCTGATACTCTGTCCCATGCTTCCTTCAACAACTTAAACCTCAGGCTCCTGTGCACTGTCCCATGCTTCCTTCAACAACTTAAACCTGGCACTTAGTTTATATGGTGTATACATGGAAATTGCAGTGTAAAAATAAGTAGTTGGAACATTTTAGTTTCTTATTTTCACAATACTAAGAACACTTTTCTGAGCACAAAGTACCTGTACTTTCGTTAGGCTTTTTGGATCTTTCATTTCCATCCTCTCAGCTGTTACCATAGTTGCACAAAGTTGCCAACTGCTCAGGCAGTGGAAGCCTTGGTCTTTTTATCTTATGTTGGCATGAAACTGCACATTCATAACGATAACTGAAGGGCTTGTTTGGGCTGGACACTTTCCAAGAAACTGTATAAACACTTCCATTTTTCTCTAAAACCTGGAAGAACTGGTTGAAGTAAGAGCCACTTGCAGCTCCCTCTCCCTTGCAAGGTCCAAAAGGCACAGATTTCTTCAAAGGTCACTGAGTATACAACCAGTTTTCCTTTGTGCCAGCTCAACTTTCAGACAAAAAAAAAAAAAAACCTAAATGTCTCATCTTCGTGATTTCCTCTCTACAACCATTTCATTTCTGCTGTAATGGCACTAGCACTGTTTTAAGCAGTTTCCTCTCCTAATTTTATCTGGAACTTCAATTCAGATAAAATTCCATGTCTCCCACTTCCCACAAAATGAAGAATATGTGAAACTTGCCACGCTTCGACTTTGCTGTACAAACGCACTAGGCAAGCGCTGAGGATCGACTCTTACATTAGGTTATAAGCCTTTGTATTACTCTTTCTGTTGATTCTAGCCCATATCATCTTGCAGTGTAACCAACTACATCTTTATTTTTAGTCACAGCATGATTTGAAAAAGAAATACAGTAATTGACAAGGGGGTTCATTTTAGTCTTATTTAAAAATCCATATTGAGGACCAGCTGCTGTGGTGCAGTGGTAACACTGTGCTCTGAGATAGAGTCAACATGGGAAGGTCCTGGGTTTATATCTCAAGGTTTCCCTTTACATGCTGGATATATATATATATGTTCCTAGAACGCAGGCTGGCTGAGGATAGGTGTGAATAGTGGCTTAGGGCCCTATTGGAGATGCCCATTTCTCTCTCTCTCTCTCTCCCCATCTCTGTCTCTCTCTAATGGATGAAATAAAGTGGAATAAAATATAGTAGAGTAAATAGTGTTCTATTAGCTAGGGATGAGACAAGAAACACAACACAACAGCAAGGCAACAACAAGAAATTGTTCCCAGTGAAAAATCCTAAGAGCAGATCATACAATAGTACTGGGGTTGCATTTTGGCACATCATGTTATAGTTCAATAGTGAGAGAATGAGACTTAGCTGAGTGGGATGTGGGAGTTACCTTGGCCTAGAGGCCCATATTCCAAATAATAATGAAAAATTTATCATAACAGTCCCATAGACGTAGCTACTAAGAGATCATTGTAAAAAATATCATTGTAAGAAATACAGCCCATTGGGCTCAGCGAGCCCCCCCTGGGGCCCTGCTAAGCCGGCATAGACGTAGCTACTAAGAGATCATTGTAAAAAATATCATTGTAAGAAATAAAGCCCATTAAAAAAGTCACTCAAAAGGTTCTAAGGTATAGCTTTTCAACGAATGAGTTCTCTCTTTTATAGTGCTCCCAATATAAATGAAATTACCAATCAGAAGTCATTAAAAAAAAAACAACAAATTTTGCCTAGTAACAAAAATGACATTCCATTTTTATCATGTTGCAGGGGAACAGATTTAGAAAGTTATTATGAGAATAAATTTGTCAATAAAGAAGGGATTTGTTAATGCTTCTTCTAGAGTAAGAGAACTAATGTGGATTAAGTTATAAATGTCTCATTTAAACTTCAAAAATGTTTTTTTCCTCCAGGTTGCTTTATTGAAGTATGATTGACATGAAAAAGAATTGTGCATATTTAATGTATATAACCAAAGTCAAGGCTGTAGACATATTTGTCACTACCCAAAGCTTCTTCCTATACCCTGTAATATTATCATTATTATTATCTTGTGGAAATAATCAGTAACAAAAATCTGTCCACTTAGCAAGTTTTAAGTATATAATACATTATCATCGCCTATCAGCATTATGCTATACAGTAGATCTCCAGAACCTACTTATCTTGTATAATAAACGTTTGTTCCCTTTCTCACCACCTCCCCATTCTTCCCCCACTTATCCTTGGCAACTATCATTCCACTCTCTGCTTCTATGATTTTAACTATTTTTCATTTAAAATATTATTTGTCCTTCTATTACTGGCTTATTTTATTTAGCATAATATTGTTCAGGTTCATCTACATTGTTGCAAATGACAAGATTTCCTTCTTTTTAGGGCTGAGTTGTATTTTTGTATGTATAAATCAAATTTTCTTTATCCATTCATCTGTTGATGAACATTTAAGTTGTTTTTACTACTTTGCTATTGTGAATAATGCTGCAATAAATATGAGTATACTGATCTCTTTTCAAGATTCTGATCTCATTTTCTTTGGATAAATCCCAAGATGTGGGATTGCTCTATCATCTCGTAGTTTATTTTTATTTTTCTGAGGAACTTCTATAGTGTTTTCTATAAAGGGTATACAATTCATGTTTTTTTTAGCAATAGTACACCACATTTTTCTTTTAGAGAGAAGAGGATAAAGACAGCAGTGAACAATAGAGAGGCAGGATGTTAATGAGAAATAGATATGGTTTATTACCTGCTGATGATGACATGTATAGTATTCTCAACTGAACCGGTCTGGGAAATATTTCATGATGGGTGAAGTCTCTTTAATAAGCAAAATGAGAAATAGTGATTGACTGTTTAAAAAATTATAATAATAATTATTGGGAAAAGCATGGAAAAGATATTGAATGATAAAGCGGGGAGATTGATATCTCTGTATTGACTGACATGCATGGCATTCCCTTTTGAAAAAGCAATGGAAGTCAATGTAAAGTTATATGTAATCTAGTGTAATAGAAAGAAGATTATGATGATAATAAAATAAAAAAAAAAAAAGAAATACAGCCCATTACAAAAGTCACTCAAAAGGTTCTAAGGTATAGCTTTTCAACGAATGAGTTCTCTCTTTTATAGTGCTCCCAATATAAATGAAATTACCAATCAGAAGTCATTAAAAAAAAAAAAACAAATTTTGCCTAGTAACAAAAATGACATTCCATTTTTATCATGTTGCAGGGGAACAGATTTAGAAAGTTATTATGAGAATAAATTTGTCAATAAAGAAGGGATTTGTTAATGCTTCTTCTAGAGTAAGAGAACTAATGTGGATTAAGTTATAAATGTCTCATTTAAACTTCAAAAATGTTTTTTTCCTCCAGGTTGCTTTATTGAAGTATGATTGACATGAAAAAGAATTGTGCATATTTAATGTATATAACCAAAGTCAAGGCTGTAGACATATTTGTCACTACCCAAAGCTTCTTCCTATACCCTGTAATATTATCATTATTATTATCTTGTGGAAATAATCAGTAACAAAAATCTGTCCACTTAGCAAGTTTTAAGTATATAATACATTATCATCGCCTATCAGCATTATGCTATACAGTAGATCTCCAGAACCTACTTATCTTGTATAATAAACGTTTGTTCCCTTTCTCACCACCTCCCCATTCTTCCCCCACTTATCCTTGGCAACTATCATTCCACTCTCTGCTTCTATGATTTTAACTATTTTTCATTTAAAATATTATTTGTCCTTCTATTACTGGCTTATTTTATTTAGCATAATATTGTTCAGGTTCATCTACATTGTTGCAAATGACAAGATTTCCTTCTTTTTAGGGCTGAGTTGTATTTTTGTATGTATAAATCAAATTTTCTTTATCCATTCATCTGTTGATGAACATTTAAGTTGTTTTTACTACTTTGCTATTGTGAATAATGCTGCAATAAATATGAGTATACTGATCTCTTTTCAAGATTCTGATCTCATTTTCTTTGGATAAATCCCAAGATGTGGGATTGCTCTATCATCTCGTAGTTTATTTTTATTTTTCTGAGGAACTTCTATAGTGTTTTCTATAAAGGGTATACAATTCATGTTTTTTTTGGCTATAGTACACCACATTTTTCTTTTCTCTACACCATCGCCAACATTTGTTATTCTTTTAATAATAGCCACCTCAACAGGTGTAAGTTGATATCTTATTGTGCTTTTGACTTGCATTTTCCTGATTATTAGTGATATTGAGCTTTTTAAATACTGCTGGACATGTCTCCTTTGAAAGTCCAGCCACTTACCACAGTGGCTAAGCACTATGCATAATAAACCTGATCCCACATGACCATATTAGCAATTTGAATCCAAGACCCAGAGGCTTGAGAAATACACTGGGAACACGTACATGCATGCCCCGAATCCTGATAGAATGGAGAAGTGGGGTAAAAGAATTGTGACATGACCATGCTTCATGGGGGAAGGGGTGGTCTCTCTCTTTTTCCCTGAGTGCATGTACCTTCTAGAATTTTTTTTTTTAATTCTATGTCCTCTTTGGAGAAATGTCTATTCAATTTTTTTACCCATTTGTAAATCATGTTATTTATTCATGTATTTTACTGTTGAGATATAGTAATTCCTTATACATTTTAGATAACTAACCCCTTATAAGATATATGGTTGCAAGTATTTTCTCCCATTCCATACGTTGCCTCTTTATTTTGTTCACTTTATCATTTGCTGTGCAAAGGCTTTTACATCTAATGTAATTTCACTCACTTATTTTTCTTTGACTGTGTTTCTTTGTGTCATATCCAAAAAAAGTCATTGCCAAGATCATTATCAAGGGGTTTTCCTATGTTTTCTTCTAGGAGTCATGATTTCCATACTCAGAAGACCTTTCAAGGCATTTGTTAACATTTGCATTCTACTGATTAAAAACCTGAGATAAAATTAAATTATTTCACTCAAAGTCTCCAAAACTGGAAAATTACCTTGGCTTTTGGCCTCAAACCTGTATTCTCTCTGCAATATTATGGGTAACAATGTAATTGGATTCAATAGAGTTTACCATATTACCTACTCAAAATTCCATTTCTTTAATTTCATTATAGTGCTAAAATATGTTCAGAAATACATCATTTTTAGTTTTCTCTTCACGGGTCTATAAAAAGTAAGTCACAATTATTTAAATAATGGTGATGATGCCAATCCATCAACTTGACTCAATGTAACTGCCTTTTTACTACCAAGTCTATACTGTACAGCACAGTCACTAGCCCTCAGTGTCTCTAGTTGCATTTCTGGTTGTATAGTCCTATCCATTGGGTAAAGGCTTTTGGGTCTACCATCAAAAAACTGATCAATTCTAAAAAAAAACACTAGTTATAGTTTTAGCCAGATACTCATGCTGACATGTGGAAAGTGAATAAAACACCCTTCCCACTTTCTCCCAGTTCACCTGTCAAAAAACATAACCAACTCATTCATGAAGCATGATATAACTTAAATGTTCTTCCCAGGGCCCACCACACAGAAAAAAAACTGGAAAATTACCATTGCTTCCAGATGGAATTGCTTTGGCAAAACATAACAAACATTTGAAGTAGTCTATGATCACAGCTGAGTAGTGAGCCATGTTAGTCAGGAAGCTGGTTTACATGTTAGAAGAAAAAAAATTATAAAATGTCTCTTTCTACGCCATTAACCTTAGACTCACATAAGTATATAGTATTGTAGGCCTGGAGTCCTAATATTATACATGATTACTGCAGATGCTCAAGCACAACAGCAATCCCTAAGTCTGACCACAGGCTGCAGTGGAACAGGCCATGGAGCCTGATAATGTACCCTACCACTAAACTTTGACCTCTGAGTTCGGAGGGTATATTGATGTCCTTTCCAGGATATTCATTCAGTGAATTCTATTATCCAGAGCTCCATCTAATTTTTTATATAGTATATTCCTTGAATTAGTGCAATACTATGTAGGATACTCTGGCAATAGATCAAATGGCCTGATCTACCTGCAGGTAAGAAAGGCAAAACCTATGTCCATAATATAAATCAATTGTAATCAATATGCATTGCTTCCCCTTTCAAAGTGTAATAGTTCTGACATTATCAACCTGAGATAAACAGATTGAAGGAATAAAAATCAGCTCAAACAATACTCTGTAAAAATTAAACTTAACTACTTGCTTTTCTTGCTTCTGTACAAAAGCTTGTGCCACCGCCTTGAAAAACAGCCCTGAGCTATGCAAGCCACTGAGGCTTGCTCAGCCTCCTGCATACCAGCTCAGCTCCATGCAGAAAGCCAGATCCCTGCAAAAATGTATCCCCCCCCCCAGGAAATCAGTACCAGACCACCCTGAGTATCTAACCTGACCCAGTTGCAACATCTGCAAAATACCTTTGTAGCCCACTTGCGTAAATAACCCTCCTTGCCAGAGCCGGCAAAAAAAAAAGATAACCATACTTAAAAGACCCTTATCTTATTTCCTCATTCCCCACTCCCCTCACCCTTCCAACTTGTGCCTATATAATCTATGTGTTTCTTTTGTTCGGGGCTCCACTTCCCTCTGAGTCTGTTGTGACCAGGAGTGGAGTCCTAGCGCGCTAGCAATAAAGCCCTCTTGTGTTTTACAGCAAGAACTGACTCTTGTGGTTGATTGGGGTTGCCGTGACTCTCCTTGGACTGAAGGGTCACCGGCTATTTGAGTCGGGGGTCTTTCATCTTGGGGGCTCGTCCGGGATGTCACGGTCACCCCACTCTCACAACGTCGGCCTTGGA
>NW_006159584.1:3708266-3719049 GCF_000334495.1 Tupaia belangeri chinensis | reverse complement strand
GAAATCAGTACCAGACCACCCTGAGTATCTAACCTGACCGAGTTGCAACATCTGCAAAATACCTTTGTAGCCCACTTGCGTAAATAACCCTCCTTGCCAGAGCCGGCAAAAAAAAAGATAACCATACTTAAAAGACCCTTATCTTATTTCCTCATTCCCCACTCCCCTCACCCTTCCAACTTGTGCCTATATAATCTATGTGTTTCTTTTGTTCGGGGCTCCACTTCCCTCTGAGTCTGTTGTGACCAGGAGTGGAGTCCTAGCGCGCTAGCAATAAAGCCCTCTTGTGTTTTACAGCAAGAACTGACTCTTGTGGTTGATTGGGGTTGCCGTGACTCTCCTTGGACTGAAGGGTCACCGGCTATTTGAGTCGGGGGTCTTTCAAGATGAAGTCTTTCAAAAGATAAGTCTAGATGAGAACAGCATTTTTCTCTGTGGCTGTGTATAACAGACATGCAGCTGCAGCTTAGATAGATCAACCATGGTGAATTAAAGCTTATGCTGTTGGACCTGTGGTTAGATTTGGTCTCTGCCCCCAGGGATATTCAAACATCCATCTAGAATATGAGAAATGGACTGACTGGTAACAGAAGCTAGCAGATGTCAACCGACTTAATAATTCCAAGTACTTAGTTATTTAATTTTTTTTTCTATAGGAACTGCTATTTGTTAAAGGTCTTCACATCTTGCAATCACTTCTAAAATTCGACAACTTTACTCTCCTCTAGTCCTCCCTCCTTATCTCCAAAATTCTAATCCTTCTTAGTTCAAGGACTAGCCAGCCAATCGATTCACCAGAACCAAGAATCTTTATATTCTGCCTTAGACTATTCTTCTTTCTATGCAAAGTAGATGATAAGCGTCTATTGTAAGTCCTGTTTCCTAACTGTTGTCCTTGATTTGGTTTTTAGTACAACAGTAGTACTCAATTACTTTGCATCCTATACTAAGCAACTCATCTGCAAAATGAACTTTATCCTTTTCTTCTTCCCTTTGTTAGATTGACGGTAACCCAACTGGGACATAGGTTTGAGCCAAAGAAGGAACCACAGTGACATTAATGGATGATGTGAAAATGGCCTATTCATGTAGTTTATTTGAAGTCTCTGGTTCAGCTTGCACCTTATCTTAAATGCACCATTTCCACCTTACAATGGATACCTGTTAGACCAGCTCTATCTTTGAGTTGGCTCTAGCTGAACTCTAATACAGGTCGGGTTGTATTATTATTCAAAGACCTCAAAGCCATATTCTCTTCTGAGTCATATTCAAACCTGATAGTCTTTTATGTCACTTATAAACATGGAACAACAATATTTACAAGTGTGAGATATTTTGCTACCTCCAGAACCAGAAGACCACCAAATGTCAAGCTTCTTTCTTAGTGGTATGGTTTTGTTTGTTATGTCACTTATAAACATGGAACAACAATATTTACAAGTGTGAGATATTTTGCTACCTCCAGAACCAGATTTTTTGTTTGTCCTTTATTCAAGAGAATATCTCCAAAATATCTGGGTCAATAAAGAAAAAATTCTAATATAGTTACAATTTGAACTTTTTAAAATCTCCTATTCTGGAGCAGAGGTGTCTTACCAAGACCTCCAATCTAAATGTCAATTACCAAGATGTCAGTGACAAAAATAACTCAAGTAATGGTTGGTAGACTGGATACATAGTCTAGGCTCACTCAGAAAAATAATGAAAGCAGGCAGGAGAGTTAACCTAGTCCTGAATAAAAATCATATATATTCAGTTTTCTGTCTTATAAGATTGTAAAATTCACTTAATCTTCCTCCTTCATGAGGGTAGAAAATATCGCATCTGTCATATTCAGTTGCAAGTTATTAATTAATGAAGCCATGATTTAATCCAACTTCATGCTCCATGCTCTCTAATTTTAGCATTTGCACTATCTTATTTCCACAGGTACTGTCCTGGCTCCTACCATATCAACCACACTCTGTAGCTCTTTCATACATGTAACCATTGTGACTTTCACATTTCATGTTACATTTATGATTATCTTCAGCCTTTCACTTTCTTCTTGGGATGCACCAATTGTTCTAACAACACATTTAATTTCTTAGCCCTCATCATTAATACTTCTCAATAATATTGACATTACACCAGATAAGACATTTCCTGCTTCAACTATCTTTTCTGTTGATACAAGTAAATCAGTAATAACAGATTTTTTTAAAAGAGTTTTTTGCTATAGGGTGTGTACAGAGAGACAGAGTCAGAAAGACAGAAAGTGAGAAATCTCCCCTTCTCTGTGGGATAGTCATACCAAAATCCCTTCTCTATTTACCTCTTGGGACTTTGGGCATGCATGCACACGTACTTGCCGTGAGTTTTGAGCACGGCTCTGACACTTGAACTATATGGTCCATATGTGGGAGTCCAGCAATGTAACCATTTCGCTATCTGCTGGTCCCAGAAAATTTATAATTCTCTATAAAATATACATTTCAGCATCTTCAGGGCATCAAAGAAATATCCACTCAAGGGTTTTTTTTTTTTTCCTCCATATTGATGACACTGCAACATTTTCAAATACTAATTGGGTGTTAAAAAAATTAAAGGTAATCTCTTTCTATGATCATATGAATAGTATTACTCAGGATTACATTTCATTTAATTTAAATGCTTCCATTTACATAGTTGACATAATCTTGTAGCTTCGTACAACTATAAGAAAACTATTCTTTATTCAAGATTTTTTCTTTTTTTTTTTTTTTTTTTTTTTTTTTTAGTAGAATGGACTGCTTTTCAAAGTAAAATAGAATGGACTGCATTTACAAGTAAAATCAGTTTGATGAGGCTTGGGAAATACGGGTTTTTTTGAGATGCAGAAAATTTAAAGAGATAATGAAATGAACTGATGCAATACAGAACAATTATTCAAATCATAACCAGTTAAGGAGAGAACATATGTTCATAAGAGTATAGCTATGTTAAATTCAGAAATAATTTAAATGTGATAAAATTATGTTATTATTATATTCATGTAAGAAAAATAATTAGGTGACTAAATTTTTATGAGAAATCAGATGCTAAAATTGTATTACTCTGTTTTTGGCAATTTTTTTGCATATACATTTCTGTGCTCTGGAATTCTCATAAACAGTTTTTTTAAAAAAATTAACATTATACTGTGTCAGTTCTGGAGACTCTGACTGGATATGTCAAATACAATTTCCCAAGGTCTGGATTTACCAAGAGAGGAGTGTCTACGTACTTTCTTCATAAATAATCAAAATAACACTTCATAGCAACATTCAGAAACAGCAAAGAAAAATAAAAAAACTAACAATTTACATCTTGATTAAGGATAGGTTCAGCAAGATTGATATTCTAAAGCTTTGACAAACCCACTTATTTTTGCAGTGCTAACAGATCACAAAAAAACAATCAAAAAAAATTCAATAGACAAAAAAATTGTATGTTGATGACAATGTGTATGATAATTTCTTTGACTGGGCCAATATATAGGGTATTCACGCTGTGAAAATTCATTTTCAATATTGTAAAGATATACAGCAATTGAATGTAATAAATAAGAAAAAAAATTTTAAATCACAAAACTTTTAAAGATCATATGTATTTTATATTACTTATAGATGACATAAATTATTACTGTCTGACCCACTTATCTTTGAAGTGAGACAATGTATTTATGTTAACATTTCTCTTTCAAGGGAAAGAAAGGTATTTTTCTTTAAATGGAAACTATTCCACTTTTAGGTTCTACAGTCATATTTAGCATATTCCTGGGTCCCAATTTTACTTAGAGAATTTAGTGTCAGAATTGTCAATGACAAGATTCAGGCTTTTAGCTTATGGAGACTTCCACTTTCATAAATACATCTAACTTATGAAAGCAGTAGAAACTTTTTTGTTCTGAAACATTTTTGTGTCTATTGTTTATTTCCACAAATATTCATCTCTGATGATGGAGAACTTGCAACACAGCTAAGAGTAGTAATAGCAGCATACTTCTAATATTTTATATCCTAATTGGAGTAATGGTGATTAACATGACAAAAGTTAGGAAAAAATAAATTTGAAATATTTGACACTTAAATTCTAGGAATTGGGCAAGCGAATTATGTTGAACTAAAATCAAAGAAGTCCATTTAAAAGGAAAAACAAAACAGTTTTTGTTTAAATGCTGAACTAAAGTCCAGTTTCTCCTTTCCCTCCTCTCCCATGGCTAGAAACTTACCAGTACAATATTTTAGAATGTACACCTTCAAAGCATGAATATTGACCAAGACATCAGGTTATTTAAAAATGTGTCAAACACAATTCTCAGAAAGTGTTGAATACACTGAATAAAAATAGTCAAAATTCATGTAAATTTATTCATTGATGGTTCCGCTCTACTTTCAGGAGCATTTTATGTATCTCAGGGATATTAATGTATACTCCTCCATTTGTGAGAAATAAAATTTGAGTCAACAACTGGTGCCTCATAAGTTGCAAGGTAGTAATATAAATGGTATGAGATTTAATCACTGTTCCGGTAACTAAAACTTTTCTCTATTGAGCTTACTCATTTTGGTATAAAGAGATCTATAGACTGTTGGCTTGTACTAGAGTTTCTGGGAAATCTTTCCGATGAACAGACATCCTATTAATAGTATTTCAGTGGGAGATTTATCTCTGAACTTGATCAGAGTTCCATATTTCTTTCGTACCTTGGCATTGTGGTAAACATATGGGTGTACTTCTTGTCTTTCTGAGACTTACTGTATAATATCAAGAGTTTAAGCCCCAGAATTCTTCATCGTCCTGTGTCTTGTCCTTTCACAAAGTCAAGGTAAGATTTCTGAATAAATGTGGTGCACTGAAGAGATACTTTCACCTCTGTTTTTCCCAGACCACACTAGTGACAGGAAATAACTTTTTAAAAGACATAGTTTCTGAAGAAAAATGTGAACAGAAGAGAGTAGATAACAGACGATCAGTGCTAACTAACCTAGCACGCTCTGAATTCTAAGGCAACAGTGAATAAAGTGGAAGGCTTTACCCCCACCACATCCCTAGAAGGCTTAGAAATTAATAGTATTTGGGGTAAGCTGATGGGCAAAATTGAAGATAAAATAAAATCATTATGCTGTTTTCAAGAAGCTAACCCCCCAAGTCTCTTCCCTACTTTGAGACTCTGGATGACTATTCCTCTCTCACTCTGGCAGAATATTGGAGGTTCATTGTTCCAGAAAGTAAAATGGAAAATAGGCAGCACAGTTGAGGCAGACATAATATCATGAAAACAGGAGTAGTGACTGAGGTTTATGTTGTAGATATTACTCCCCACCCTCTTTAGCACTTGGTTTCTGGAATAATAACAATCAGACTTATAACACTCAGGCAAAAGGATATTGCATTGTGAATTAATAATATGAGCAATATCATACCAAAAGAAAAAATAAAACTTAGATGAACTAACATAAGAGTTTTCCAATGAACAAACAATCCCAGTAAATCCCATAATCGACTTACCCAACCATGAATGTAGAATCTCCCCTCAGCATTTAATAATTGCTGTCTTAAAAAGCAGCAGACAGATGGGGATCTTGATACATTTGATTAAGCCACTATATAGAACTCAAAGATGAAACAGAATGGGAGAAAAGAAATGGTCTGAGCTGTATTTCATGTTGGGTAAATCCCCTTTAAAAGTAAATGATGTATAGCAATTGAATGTATAAAAATAAAAGAAATAATAAATTTTTAAAAGATATTAAAAGGTCCTTTGAAATAATAAATAAATAAAGGCCCCATTTCTAGTTAATAAAGATGCAGGACTTACAAGATTTTCAAATAACTGAATGGGCTAAGAACACACTGGTAAAAAGGGCAGTTAACCTTCTCAAATCCTTCCAATGGAACTTAGCAACTGAAATCTCACTGAGAACTCCAATTTGGAGACCCATATGGTGACTTTTTCCATAAAATTCCAGGCACCCATCTGTATTAGAAAAAGTCATGACACAGCCCAATGATGACTACTAGATGCCTTAGACCAAGCTCTCTGTAATCATACTGCTTCACAAATCCAGCAGCATTTGCCAGATACATGGGAAATATGGTTAAAAACCTGAAACTGGTTCCTTTGGCTGTCACCCCTCTTGGGACACTTGTCAATGCTAACTCTTACTCTCATTTTTGGGCCTTGTCTCTTAAATCTCTTAACCAAGTTTATCTCTTCTTGTTTAAAGGCAATGCAATTGCAAATGACAGTACAACAGGGATATCAACCCCTTGGGACCTCAGCTAAATCCAAATGAGAGTCATCCAGCACCAAGGACAGCCTCTTTTTTTTTTTTTTTTTTTAGAGATTTTTGCTATAGTATGCGTGTGCTCGCCAGACAGACAGAGAAAGACATAGAGACAGAAAGCGAGAAATCACCCCCCTGGGGGGGATGGTCACTCCGCAATCCCTTCTCCTCCATTCTCCTCTCGGTATCTTGGGCATGCATGCACACACACCTGTTGTGAGTTTTAAGCCACTGGGTCTGGGATGCGAACCGCGGTCGACTACGTGGGAGTCCAGCGACATAGCCATTACGCTAACTGCTGGTTCCCAAGGACAGCCTCTTCATGACACACCTTCAGTCTATCCCAAGGAGATAGCCCCCTGGTCTTGCTCTCCCACCTAGATAAGATAGGGTGCGAGTTCTATGATTCCCAGAAGGTAGGGTTAATGCCCTTTTCCAGCATGAAGCAGTTACAGAAGACAGATCATCCATCTTCAGCTCCCCAGAGAAATTTGTGGGGATCATGCCTGTTAGGGGAAAAATGAGCCAGGAAAAGCTAGCAAACGGAAATGGATAAGGGAGATGGAACATCTGCCAATGTGGCTAGATAAAAAAAAAAAATTAGGGCAGAAAATTCCCTGTCCAAGGTAATGTAGGCAGGAGATTGGTGGAGGGTGTCTAGCTGATTAAGCAACATTTGATAGAGCCAATGAGCCATATTTGGAGGCTCAGCCACATTAGAAGTAGCCAAAGAAGTGAGAACAATCAGTGGGCCCCAGCCAATGATCAACTCACACAACCTAGGTTAAAAATGATAAATCCAGCAGAATGCAACCTCCAGGGCCTTTTTTGAGCCACTCTTTTTCTGTCTGCTTAGGCCCACTCCTACCTCTCAGTGTACTTTTACTTATAAACTACCTTTTCCTTACACACACACACACAAAGAAGTTCTAGACACTTAATGAAGACATTGTTTCCAGAAAAGAATACTGATTAAAACAAAGATAAACTAAAATATATGTCATAAGCATTGTGACTAGTGGTATATAAAAACAAGAAATATGGAAAAAGTAACTCTTCAAGGAGGTGGGGGGAAATGTGAGAACACTGTTATAAGAGGTTGGAAAATGGCTATCCACATTATGAAATTTTTGTTTGTTTAGTTTTGTTTTTTGGAGAGGTTTTCGCTATAGGGGCATGTGTGCTTGCCAGATAGACAGAGAGAGACAGAAAGACAGAAAGCGAGAAATCACCCCCCCCCAGGGGGGATGGCAATGCCGCAATCCCTTCTCCTCCATTCTCCTCTCGGGATCTTGGGCACACACGCACACGCACCCAGCGTGAGTTTTAAGCCACAGGGTCTGGGATGCAAACCGCGGTTGACTCTGTGGGAGTTCAGCATTAGCCATTACACTAACTGCTGGTCTCACCACATTATAAAATATTTGTTAAAAAACTAAGCTCTGTATTTTCTTTAAAAATTACACCAGTAAAATAGGTAAAAAAGAAACTGATTTTGTTCTGATGCTCTTACCAGCAAAGAAGAAAGAACACAAACCAAGACTAGATACTCACCTCCACCAAAAGAAATAGCAGGAGAGTTGTTAAAGAGTTGGAGTTGGGAGCAGTAGGCTATCAGAGCTTGCTAATTGGCTTTCCTTAAAGGCAAAGTAAACTTTCTCCTCTTCAATGCAGGAGGTAGTTCTACAGCTGCAAGCAGGAAAACCACTGACCTTGGGCCTCTACCCTCCCACACTCTGGGACTAGGAGCGCAGTCCTGCTTAGTGATTACATTTCAAAAGGATAGCTCCAGGTTCTTAGTTGTAAAACTCACAAGACATCTCAAAGAAGCAGAGAAATTTATAAGTTTCTAAAATAAATGCTCTAGGGTAAGGGAGATCAGGTACCTATTGTCAGTGGAAGACTGTCTAAAGTTCGGTCAGGCTAAAGGAAACTAGAGGCCTCCAGGTTACCTGTAGTATCTGGAAGATATCAATAAACATTAGTGAAAATAGTGAACAGATTTCCAAGCAGAACAGTTAACGCATAGGTGCTTTTACTAGATCTCTATAACCTCCTACATGAAAGAAATAAACTAAGGGGGGAAAATGGCCAATTTATAAGCAGAATTCAGAGGGAAGATAGAGATCCTAGGATTTAGTAGATTGGAAATGAAAACTGTTTCTGATAGCTAGCCTTTAGTGACAGTAAAATATACCAAATTAAAACATGGCCTCAGGCTAACAATAGAATAAGAGTTTGGATATGACAGTTTTTTAAGACAATGGAAAAAAATGATAATGGTGTCAGGTAGAATATGTCAATTATCCAAAAAAGCTTCAGGAAATATTAAGAGTCTTTTCTATAGCAGATTATCATGTCAGAATTGGTACTGTTTAAGTCAAGGGACAACATCTTGAAAAGAACTATTGGTATAACTTTTGAAACATGGAATATAATAAGATAATGTTATTTAAAAGCTTAGGGTTTTTCAGGCAATTATACTGGCAGAAGCTGCACAACTAATAGTAAAATATTAGAATTACTTAAAATTTATAAATGTTTCTGGTCTTTTTTTCTGGATGGAAAGTAGATTGAAAAATAAATACAAAAGGCATATTTTCCAATAATATTTTCACAAATGAACGAAGAGGAAGACATAAAGGAATTCTCTTTCAATGACGAGATTCCCTAACTCTGGAGAACAATGGACTAGGGAGTAGAGAATAACTGTCGTTTAAACAAACAAGAAAAAAATTCTATGCACAAAGTAGGGAACTTGGAAACACTGACCCACAAGATAGGAGAGCTTGTACACACCAAGGACAGCTAAGTGCTTTGTGTTCATCCCCGTTTTGAATGTCTGTTATCATGAATTCAACTGTTCCTATTCCATCATGGCCTATTACTCAGTATCAGGAGTGTCACTTTCAGACCTGATGTGTAATCCTATAATTGGATAAGACATTGAGTTCCCTGACACCTGATTTAGGTATATATATATATATATACCTAAATCAGGTGTATCCTCCAGGAGGGGATGGCCATGTCATAATCCCTTCTCCTCCATTTTCCTCTCAGGATCTTGGGCATGCATGCACAGGCGCCCGGCATGAGTTTAAACCACCGGGTCTGGGATTCAAACCATGGTCGACTATGTGGGAGTCAAGCGACATAGCCATTATGACAACTGCTGGTCCCAGTATATACATTTTGAATGTAGGAAAATAATTACTATCAGAGTTTGGGGTGTGATGGATTGTATAGGGAGCCCTGGTTCTTCACAAATAGTTATAGCCATTCCCTTTGTTACAAAATCAAATATTCTATCACCCTGGTTTCCTGATGGAAACAAAGACTTGAAAAGGCACTTCTTACTTATCCTCACATTTTGCACCTCTGCCATAATCTTGCCTAAGCAAGCCAGTAGGCAATGAAAAATACATAGGGTGAGCTGAGTTCCCAAACAATGCCATCTGAGGCAATTCTACACCAGCTGACGGTCAAACTACAGACATGAGGAGAGCTATAAACCAATCTTTAATCAACTGCAAATGCATAATTAAATTGGAAAATCCACCCAAGCATACAGTTAAGCCCCTTGAACTTATGAACCAAATAAGGACTTATTATCTCATGCTGCTGATATTTTGGGCTTTTTTTTTTTTTTGGAGAGAGAGACTTTCACTATGAGGTGGCTTTGCTCTCCAGAGAGAGAGGGAGAGAGGGAGAGAGAGAGAGAAAGGGAGAAATAATCTCCCAGGGGAATGCATACACATGCGTCTGGTGTGTTTCAAACCAGTGGGTCTGGGACTTGAACTACAGTCAGCCTCATAGAAGTTCAGAGTTTTAACCACTATACCACCTGCTGGTCCCTTGAACTATTTTTTTATATAACATTACCATAGAACTAAGGGATACAATTGCATTTTCTTAAATGTTGTAATTATAATTACTCATATAATAGCTCAAAAGAGATGGAGAATAGATGAAACAGATGAAAGCCGCAGTGTAAACATTTACTAAAGATCAATCCACTGGCTAGAGTACTGATTGAGAGGTGGGTGTTAAGTCTATTGTGCAATTTCTTTGGTGAAGTAGAAATTGGTTAATATGGAGTCTACTATATTTCGACTGCGTAATACTTGTAGTTTATTGAGTGAGGGAGTAGACTTCCATTTTATAGAGATTCAATTAAGGCTTTGAGAGGTTAAAGATCAGAGCTTATGTCAAACTACCACTAGTAAGACCAGAACTCACAGTGACTCCAAAGTCTGTATTTTTAAATCACTGTATTTTGCTAATTTCTTACTTAAAATATTTATTTCCTTTGAATTATAAACTAACGTTGATAGGTTTGGGAATTTTAGAAGCAGGAAAACCACATTTTAGCCCATTTTAAAAATGATACATTCTAGGGGACCAGCAGTTGGCATAATGGCTATGTCGCTGGACTCCCATGTAGTCTCCTGCGGTTTGAGTCCTGGACCCGGTGGCTTAAATTTCTGCTGGGT